>NW_023255111.1:542951-561403 GCF_002007445.2 Ailuropoda melanoleuca
AAAAAAAAAAAAAAGAAATAGAAACAAGTATTAGAGAATACTATGAGCAATTATAGGCCAACAAATTGGCCAACCTGGAAAGAATGGTTATATTGCTACAAACATATAAACTACCAAAACTGAAACAGGAAGAAATAGAAAATTTGAACAGACCCATAATCAGCAAAGACATTTTATCAGTAATCAAAAATCTCCCAAAAACAAGATTCCAGGGCCAGATGGCTTCCCAGGGGAATTTTCCAAACACTTAAAGAAGAGTTAATACCTTTTCTTCTGAAACTGTTCTAAGAAATATAAGTGGAAGGAATACTTTGGCACTCATTCTATGAAGCCAGTATTACTTTGATTCCAAAATCAGACAAAGATCCCACTAAAAAGGAGAATTACAAATGAATATCCATGATGAACATGGATGCAAAAATGTTCAAAAATACACTAGCAAATAGAATCCAACAGTACATTGAATGAATTATTCACCACACTCAAGTGAGATTTATTCCTGGGCTGCAGGGGTTGTTTAATATTTGCAATAAATCAATGTGATATGCCACAGTAATAATAATTAAAAAAGGATAAGAACCATATGATCCTTTCATTATATACAGAAAAAGCACTTGACAAAATTTAGAATCCTTTATTGATAAAGACCTTCAGAAAATAGTGATAAAACAACATACCTCATAAAGGCCAAATATTAAATTTCCACAGCAAATATCATCCTCAATGGGGAAAAACTGATAACTTTTCCCTTAAGGTCTGGAAAACAACAGGCATGTCCACTCTCAGCATTACTATTTAACATATTTAACATAGTACTATTTAACAAAGTCCTAGCCTCAGCAATCAGACAACAAAAAGAAATAAAATCCATCCAAATTGGAAAGGAAGAAGTCAAACTTTCACTATTTGCAGATGACATGATACTCTATGTAGAAAAACCAAAAGATTCCACTAAAAAAATTGCTGGAACTGATAGAAAATTTCAGGAATGTTGCAGTATATAAAAAAGGGAGGGGGTTTTAGGGAAAAAGAGATGAACAAACTTTTATGGATTTAGAAATATATTTGTTTAAAAATAATGTAAAATATGTGTAAAATGTACACATATTATAATATGTAATGTTTTCTAAGTGCTTTTGTATTACTCTTTTACTCTCACACTATCTTGATAGGTTGAAATGATCATTCCCATTTTACAGATTGGTCAGTAGAAGCTCACCCAGACTAAGTAATGGATAGTGCTCGAGCCAGGGCTGAAATTCAGATTTCATAACCTAAAGTCCTTTTTCGTTTATTATAGTAAGCTGGCTTTAGTCTGTATTATTGTGGCTCTAATAATTGTTACTACTTGTTGTTAATTAAGCTTTTTGGTTTAATTTTATTAAAACTTCTTTCTAGTAAAAAAATAAAATAAAATCAATGTAAAGAAATCTGTTGCATTTCTATACACTAATAATGAAGCATGAGAAAGAGAAACTACAGAATAGATCCCATTTACAATTTCATCAAAAATCATAAGGTACCTAGGAATAAACCTAACCAAAAATGTAAAAGATCTGTAAAAACTATAGAACACTTGTAAAAGGAATTGAAGATATGATGAAAAGAGAAAATATTACATACTTATTGATTGGAAGCACAAATATAGTTAAAATGTCTATGCTACCCAAAGCAATGTAAATTCAATGAAATCCCTATCAAAATAAAGCCAGCATTTTTCACAGAGCTAGAACAAACAATTCTAAAATTTGTACGTTACTAGAAAAGGCCTCGGATAACCAAAGTAATGTTGAAAAAACAGACTCTGGAGGCATCATAGTTACGGACTTCAAACTGTATTGCAAAGATGTAATCATTAAGACAGTATGGTACTGGCATGAAAACTGACACATAGATCAATGGAACAGAATAGAAAACCCAGAAATGGGCCCTCAACTCTATGGTTAACAAATCTTTGACAAAGCAGGAAAGAATACCCAATGGAAAAAAGAGAGTCTCTTCAACAAATGGTGTTGGGAAAACTGGACTGCCATAAGTAAGAGAATGAAACTGGACCACTTTCTTACACCATACACAAAAATAAACTCAAAATGGCTGAATGTCCATTTTGAGATAGGAATCCATCAAAATGATAGGAATCATCAAATGTGAGATAGGAATCCATCAAAATCCTAGAGAAGATCATCACTGGCAGCAAGCTCCTTGACCTTGCCCCTAGCAAATTCTTACTATATATATCTCCAGAGGGAAGAGAAACAAAAGCAAAAATGAACTATTAGGAGTTCATCAAAATAGAAAACTTCTGCACAGCAGAAAGAACAATCAACAAAACTAAAAGGCAGCCTATGGAACAGGAGAAGATATTTGCAAATGACATATTAAATAAAGGGCTAGTATCCAAATCTATAAAGAATATATCAACTTAACACCCCCCAAATTTATTTATTTTTTTAAAAAAATAAAGTGACTTTTTAATAATAATATTTTTTATTATATTATGTTTGTCACCATACAGTACATCACTGGTTTTTGATGTAAAGTTCCATGATTCATTAGTTGCGTATAACACCCAGTGCACCATGCAATACATGCCCTCCTCTACCCATCACCAGCCTATCCCATTCCTCCACCCCCTCCCTCTGAAGCCCTCAGTTTGTTTCCCAGAGTCCATAGTCTCTCATGCTTCATTCTCCCTTCTGATTACCCCCCCTTTCTTTATCCCTTTCTTCTCCTACCGATCTTCCTACTTCTTATGTTCCATAAATGAGTGAAACCATATGATAATTGTCTTTCTCTACTTGACTTATTTCACTTAGCATTATCTCCTCCAGTGCCATCCAAGTTGCAGCAAATGTTGAGAAATCGTTCTTTTTGATAGCTGAGTAAGATTCCATTGTATATATGGACCACATCTTCTCAATCCAGTCATCTGTTGAAGGGCATCTCAGCTCCTTTCACGATTTTGCTATTGTGGACAAACACCCCCAAAATTTTTTAAAAATCCAGTGAAGTAATGGGCAGAAGAAATGAACAGAGATTTCTCCAAAGAAGACATACAAACGGCTAACACACATGAAAAATTGTTCAATATCACTCAGCATCGGGGAAATACCAATCAAAACCACAATGAGATACCACCTCACTTTTGTCCAATTGGCTAAACGGAACAACACAGGAAACAACAAATGATGGCGAGTTTGGTTCGGAATGCCAGCTGGTGCAGCCACTCTGGAAAATATTATGGAGGGTCCTTGAAAAGTTAAAAATAGAACTACCATATGACCCAGGAATTGCACTACTAGTTATTTAGCCAAAGGATACAAGAATGCTGATTGAAAGGGACACATGCACCCTAATGTTTATAGTGGCACTATCAACAATAGCCAAATTATGTAAAGAGCCCAAATGTCCATATGTCCATTGATGGATGAATGGATAAAGAAGTGGTGATTTATGGAATGCTACTCAGCCATCAAAAATAATGAAATCTTGCCATTTGCAATGACATGAATGGAACTAGCTTGTATTATGCTAAGTGAAATAAGTCAATCAGAGAAAGACAAATGCCATATGATTTCATTCACATGTGGGATTTAAGAAATAAGACAGGGACGCCTGGGTGGCGCAGTCGTTAGGCGTCTGCCTTCAGCTCAGGGCGTAATCCCGGCGTTCCGGGATCGAGTCCCACATCGGGCTCCTCTGCTAGAAGCCTGCTTCTTCCTCTCCCATTCCCCCTGCTTGTGTTCCCTCTCTTGCTGGCTGTCTATCTCTGTCAAATAAATAATCTTAAAAAAAAAAAAGAAATAAGACAGATGAACATTGGGGAAGAGAAAGAAAGATAAAATAAGATAAAACCAGAGGGGGGGCAAACCATAAGAGACACTTACCTATAAAGAACAAAGTGAGGGTTGCTGGAGGGGATGTGGGTGTGGGTGTGGGTTAAATGCGTGATGTGCATTAACATGGTACTTTGGGATGAACACTAGGTGTTGTATGTAAGTGATGAATCACTAAATTCTACTCTTGAAACCAATACTACACTATATGTTAACTAACTTGAATTTAAATGAAATCTTGGAAGAAAAGAGGGATCCCTCTTACACTGTTGGTAGGAATGCAAGCTGGTACAGCCACTTTGGAAAACAGTGTGGAGGTCCCTTAAGAAGTTAAAAATAGAGCTACCCTATGATCCAGCCATTGCACTACTGGGTATTTACCCCAAAGTTACAGACATAGTGAAGAGAAGAGCCATATGCACCCCAATGTTCATAGCAGCATTGTCCAGAATAGTGAAATTATGGAAGGATCCAAGATGCCCTTCAACAGATGACTGGATTAAGAAGATGTGGTCCATATATACAATGGAATATTACTCAGCCATCAGAAAGAACAATTACCCAACATTTGCAGCAACATGGACAGGACTGGAGGAAATTATGCTAAGTGAATAAGTCAAGCAGAGAATGACAATTATCATAGGGTTTCACTCATTTATGGAAAATAAGAAATAGCAAGAAGATTGGTAGGAGAAGGAAGGGAAGAATGAAGGGGAGTAAACAGAAGGGGGAATGAACCATGAGAGACTATGGACCGTGGGAAACAAACTGAGGGCTTCAGAGGGGAGGGGTTGGGGGAATGGGATAGGCTGGTGATGGGTATTAAGGAGGGCACATATTTCAGGGAGCACTGGGTGTTACATGCAAACAATGAATCATGGAACATTACACCAAAAACTAAGGATGTACTATGGTGACTAACATAACATAATAAAAAATTATTGTAAAAAATATGCTGGTATGATTTTGATATTCTTGAATTTGTTGAGAATTGTTTTGTGGCCTAATACATGATCTCTTCCAGAGAATATTCCATGTGCCCTTGAAAAAAATGTGTATTCTGCTGTTTTAGGATGGAATATTCTGAATATATCTGTTAAATCCATCTATTCCAGTGTGTCATTCAAAGCTTCTGCTTCCTTTCTGATTTTCTGTTTAGATGATATGTCCATAAATGAAAGTGGGGTGTTAGAGTCCACTACTGTTTTTGTATTATTATTGATCAGTTCCTTTAAGTTTTTAACCATTTTATGTATTTGAGTGCTCATATGTAGGTGCTTAAATATTTACAGTTATTATACCTTTTGTATGATTGTCCCCTTTATTGTTGTAAAGTGTCCTTCTTTGTGTCTTGTTCCAGTATTTTTTAAATATAAAAAATGCCCATCTGGCTTTCTTCTGACATCCATTTGCATGAAAGATGTTTCTTCATACTGTCACTTTAAACCTGCAGTATCTTTAGGTCTATAATGTGTCTCTTGTATGCAGCATATAGATGGTTCTTGTTCTTTTTATTCATTCTGTAACCCTATGAGAAACAGACCCTTAACTATAGATAACAATCTCATGGTTATCACATGGCAGACCAGTGAGGGTGTGTGTGTTTGAAATAGGTGATAGGGATTAAGGAGTGCACTTGTCGTGATGAGCTTTGGGTGATGTATGGAATTGCTGAATCTCTGTATTGTACACCTGAAACTAATATAACATGTATGTTTACTATACTAGAATTTTTAAAAATTAATTTAAAAATAAAAAATTACTTTTTTAGAAAATTATATCTACTTACAATTCTGTGTTTTAGTAATATTAAGTTTCAGTAATATTAAAAACAAGGGTAATAAGTACTGTGAGCTCATCACTTCCAAAATATCTTACTACATTTTACTATTTTTCTACATTATTATTACTGTATTACATACAAATTTATGATATATAATCGACATCTGTACATCAGTATTTGCATGGTGGAAATACTGTGTAATATCGCACTACTGTGCATCTCTTCCCCACTCTGCATTTAATAACATGGAGTTGATAGTTTGAGATTGTCACATGCTACAAATTAGGTCTCTCCCCTCAAACCTCCACCACACCAGAGGACTTATTATTTGGGTTTTTTTAATGTTATGTTAGTCACCATACAGTTCATCATTAGTTTTTGATGTAGTGTTCCATGATTCATTGTTTGCATATAACACCCAGTCGGAGGGCTTATTGTTAAACATATATGAGCACACCACTAGTTCCAAGGCTTAACAAACTTTCACTGCCAATAAATGCTTCCCCTAGAATGACCCCGAGTCCCTCCTATTGCATTTTAACATTTCTTTTCCAGCATGGAAGTGGAAACCCAATCTTAAAGCATGGCATTAGATTGGCCTCCCAGCTATTGTATGTTAAGAAAGTAGGGAAGAATCTTGGAGCAACGCACTGTTCAATGAATATTAATTGAGTACCTCTATGTGGTAGACTCTGGAATATTTCCTAGGAATTTTGATAATCCAGATATGACATAATTCATTTTTGACCAATAATCTGGAATTGGCCGAAACTGGCTCTGAGATGCCTATGAAATAATTTTCTGCATCGGTGGTTTCGTCTTGACTTAGAAGAAAGGACATTGGGTCAAGAGACCTGGGCTAAAAGCTTGGGTTTAATACTAACTATGGCAACTTAAGTAAATTATTTTACCTCTCAGTGTCTTAGTTTCCTCATTTGTAACATGGAGGTGGCAAGATAATCGTCATGATCATCATCATCATCATAGTTGACACCTACATATGCTCGCTGTGTGTCAGGCACTGTTCTAAGTGCTTTACATATATTCATTCATTTAATCCTTACAAAGCCCCTAGGAAGTAGCTTCTATTCATTTCATCTTCGTTTTACTAATAAGGAAACTGAAACAGAAAGATGAAGTAGTTTGTCCAATGTTATAACAGTTAGTAAGTGAAGGGGTTTTACTAGATGTTCTCTCAGTTCAAAGAGCCACTCAATTCTATTCTGGAGAAACCATCTCCAACCTGAAACTGGGAAGCCCTGATTGGGTCAAGGTTGTAGACCCTGCTGATTACACCTTAGTTGGGGACAGAGCCTCAGAGATCTGAGAAGCAGTGAGGGTGATTTGAGTCTTTTATAATATGGAAAATGAAGCCAGGACTTCTCTGTCCAAATTAGAGCAGGAAATCCAGAAGGCAGAGCACAGTTGGTGTTAAATCCCCATCTGTAGCTCTAGTCTGGGGACAGAACAAGCACATGTTTATAGCCAATCTAGGTTCTAGCAGGCTCTATTAAATGTTTTATGCCAGATGTTCTCAAGGCCAATGTTTGGAACTGGGCGGGTTTAGAGGACTTGTTCTATACTATTTCTTTTTTTAAAAAAAATATTTAAATTCCAGTTAGTTAACATACAGTGTAATATTAATTTCAGGTGTACAATTTAGTGATTGAACACTTACATACAACATTCTGTGCTCATCACAAGTGCATGGAATTCATTTGTTCTCTGGGTTTGAGTTATTTGTATGTATTTCCTTCATCCCTTGGAGGCCCCAATCCGAATCTGCAGTGGATTCACTATTTTCCTGAAGGACAAAAATGTTAGGAATTTACATGCCATAAATGTGGGTGTCATTTGGCTAAAGACTCTCATGAGCCATTCCATAGTCTTTTGTCCTGAAGACAGTTTCTTCACTTGATCTCTTGCTGTTTTTTTTTTACCTCCAACCTGAAAGCTATTTCTAAGCACCACAATAACCCAGAGAGCCATTGTAATACTCATTAAAAAGTCTTTTCTTATTAGTAGTTCTACCAAAATGACCCAGAGAAAAGTATTAGGCCCACATGTAATAATAATAAAAATATCAAAGTGCAAAAGTTTAAAAACAGTCTTGTTCCTATAGATACCCATGCCAATTCACCCAAAGTGAAATTCTATCAGAGGTTAAAATATTAACCACAAATATGACCCCAATATCTTACAGTCCAGAAGATAAAGCTAGGAAGGACATTGAAGAGTCATCTGATTAAGCCCTTCTTTCCAGGTTAGTAAATATACTAGCAGTCGGCTAACTTATAAGGGTGGCTTCTGAGGTTATTTATCAGTTTTGACTATAAATTGACTTATCTATCATCTTCCTAATGTGCCATGAGTTATGTTCATTCTACTACGGGAACTCGTTCATATCTCAGATCCCTTTGTTCCCTGGTCTATTGTGATTATCCCAAATTGCTGCTGTTGTTTGGGAAACGACTACTTTGTGGAGAGCATCAAGCAGGGGCTGGTCCATATGGTGTCATACAGCATAGAGATCCATTATTCTCCTGTATTTTAGTTTTTCATGGACACCAAAGATAAAACTGGAAATCAGATACTTGGTCTTGTTTCCTTGTTTTATTTCTCCCCAAACTTTCCTTCTTCCTCTTTCATTTCCCACCAACCCTTTCTTACTAGCCTACCATTCTTCCTTCTGTAACTAGAACAGTGAGTTCTGTGTGCACACAGCAGGTGAGAAAATGCAATTCAGTGATGGCAAATGAATTGCCAAGTGGATCTGATGGATTGCAGGCCTCCTTCCTGCTGTGGTATGTGATTATTCTTTTAATTAAGCCTCTGTAGAAAACAGTGACAAGTAAGACAGAGCCACTGACATATATGCCCATCCCATAAGTCTTTGTTGTAGCCCTAGAAGTTGGCCTGACCTTCTGTTAGCACTCAGGCTAATTCTCAAACCCCAGCTCAGAGAGCCAGAAAAATTGGTTCCTGATCCTAGAGCACTCTATATTTGGAAGGAGGAAGAAGAAGAGAATAGAGTCTGTAACTAAAATGGTTATTGAAATTCCCTAGCTAGGGGATTACTTCTAAGTGGAAAGTGATGATAAAAATAGTCACTTGTAACAGAAATGAAGTTACACTCCGGTGTCTTCGAGCTTCTAGTCCCTTCTTTCTTTTCTGACACAAATAAGTTTCTGCTACAGTTAGCACCATGCAGGCAATTGGACAAAGAGCACTGCCAAGCCATATCCTAGTGCATCTGCAAAGGGATTGTCAGCAGAATGCCAGAAGCAGCAGCAGCTGCTGTATTTCTGGGATTGATGGCAGAAACAGAGGGAGAAGATAAATTCCCAGGACAGAGTGAGAATACCTGGGCTCAGATAGTTTGTTGAACTGTGTTTTTTGTTTGTTTGTTTGTTTGTTTGTTTTTGTCTTTGTTTTTTGCTAGGTCTTCCATAGCAGAGTAACATAAACAGAGTAGCTTTAACAGTAGAAATTTATCATCTCACGGTTCTGGAGGCTACACGTCTGAAATCAAAGTGTCAACAAGGTTAGTTCCTTCTGAAGGTTGTGAGAATCTGTTCCATGCCTCTCCTAATTTCTGGTGGTTTGCTGGTAATCTTTGATGTCCCTTGGCTTGCATATCACTGCCTTCATTTTTGTACATTATGCTCTCCCTGCAGACCCATCTATGCCCCTTCTTATAGCAGTCATATTGGATTAGGGTCCCACTCTACTACAGTATGACTTCATCTTAGCTAATTATATCTGCAATGCCCTACTTCCAAAAAAGTTCACTTTCTGAGGTACTGGTGGTTGGAATTTCAACATACAAATTGAAGAGGATATAACTTAACTCATGACAGGATGAAAAGTTCAAGGGGCAGGAGTGTTAATGTCTGGCACAGGAAGCATAAAAAGCACCTTTTGCTGTTATTGTTAAGGGTAAGAGTAGGCACTATCATCTATTGAGTTATGTGCTAGGTATTATTTTTTTTTATTTTTTGATAATAATATCTTTATTATATTATGTTAGTCACCATATAGTACATCCCCAGATTCTGATTTAAGTTCCTTGATTCATCATTTGCATATAACACCCAGTGCACCATTCAATACGTGCCCTCCTTACTACCCATCACCAGCCTATCCCATTCCCCCACACCTCCTCCCCTCTGAAGCCCTCAGTTTGTTTCCCAGAGTCCATAGTCTCTCATGCTTCATTCCCCCTTCTGATTACCCCCTTTCTTTATCCCTTTCTTCTCCTACCGATCTTCCTACTTCTTATGTTCCATAGATGAGTGAAACCATACAATAATTGTCTTTCTCTGCTTGACTTATTTCACTTAGCATTATCTCCTCCAGTGCCATCCATGTTGCAGCAAATGTTAAGAAATCGTTCTTTTTGATAGCTGAGCAGTATTCCATTGTATATATGGACCACATCTTCTTAATCCAGTCATCAGTTGAAGGGCATCTCGGCTCCTTCCACGATTAAGCTTTCATGGACAATGCTACTATGAACATTGGGGGGCCTATGGCCCTTCTCTTCACTATGTCTGTATCTTTGGGGTAAATACCCAGTAGTGCAAGGGTTGGATCATAGGGTAGCTCAGTTATTAACTTTTTAAGGGACCTCCACACTGTTTTCCAGAGTGGCTGTACCAACTTGCATTCCCACCAACAATGCAGGAGGGATCCCCTTTCTCCACATCCTCTCCAACAATTGTTGTTTCTTGCCTTGTCAATTTTTGCCATTCTAACTGGCATAAGGTGGTATCTCAGTGTGGTTTTGATTTGAATTTCCCTGATGGCTAATGATTTTGAACATTTTTTTCATGTGTCTGTTAGCCTTTTTTATTTTTTATTTTTTATTTATTTATTTTTTATTTATTTATTTTTTATTTACAATAGCACCAAAAATACTATGTTATCTTGGAATTAACTTAACCAGAGACGTAAAGGATCTTTATTCTAGAAACTACAAATCACTCTTGAAAGACATTGAAGAAGACACAAAAAGATGGAAAAATATTCCATGCTCATGGATCGGAAGAATTAACATCGTTAAAATATCCATGCTACCCAGAGCAATCTACACTTTCAATGCCATCCTGATCAAAATACCAATGACATTTTTCAGAGAACTGGAACAAACAGCCCTTAAATTTGTGTGGAACCAGAAAAGGCCCCAAATCACCAAGGAATTGTTGAAAAGGAAAAACAAAGCTGGGGCACCACATTGCCGGATTTCAAGTTATGCTACAAAGCTGTGATCACAAAGACAGCATGGTATTGGCACAAAAACAGACCCATAGAACAATGGAACAGAATAGAGACTCCAGAAATGGACCCTTGGCTTTTTGGGCAACTAATCTTTGATAAAACAGGAAAAAACATCAAGTGGAAAAAAAAACAGTCTCTTCAATAAATGGTGCTGGGAAAATTGCAAAAGAATGAAACTTGACCACTCTCTCACACCATACACAAAGATAAACTCCAAATGGATGAAAGACCTTGATGTGAGACAGGAATCCATCAAAATCCTAGAGGAGAACATAGGCAGCACCCTCTAAGACATCGGCCACAGCAACTTTTTTCATGACACATCTCCAAAGGCAGGAGAAACAAAAGAAAAAATGAACTTGTGGGACTTTATCAAGATAAAAAGCTTCTGCACGGCCAAGGAAACAGTCAAAAAAACTAAGACACAGCCCATGGAATGGGAGAAGATATTTGCAAATGACACTACAGATAAAAGAGTGGTATCCAAGGTCTATAAAGAACTTCTCAAACTCAATACACAAGAAAGAAATAAACAAGGAGGGCGTGAATTGCATGGTGCACTGCATGTTATACGCAACTAATGAATCATCGAATTTTACATCAAAAACCAGGGATGTATTGTATGGTGACTAACATAATATAATAAAAAATTATTATAATAAAAAAGAAACAAATAAATCATAAAATGTGCAGAAGATATGAAAAGACACTTTTCCAACGAAGGTATTATTTTTTTAAAGATTTTATTTATTTATTTGACAGAGAGAGAGGCACAGCCAACGAGAGAGGGAATTCAAGCAGGGAGAATGGGAGAGGAAGAAGCAGGCTCCCAGCAGAGCAGGGAGCCTGACACGGGGCTCGGTCCCCGGAACCTGGGATCATGCCCTGACCCAAAGGCAAACATTTAACGACTGAGCCACCCAGGTGCCCTTGTGTTAAGTATTAGATGGCATTATCTGGCTGCATTATTTCATTAATTACTATGGCAAATCTATGAGGTAAGTATTTATCCACATGTTTCAGTAGATAAAACTAAGGCTCCCAGAAAGGGAAATAACTTGATACTTTGAGGGAAGTTGACTTAGCCCAGGCCCTGTGTCTAGTAATTAGCAGAGTGATATTTGAACTCAGGTCCATAGGATACCAAAGAATCTCCCAAATGCTTTCCCCACCATTATTCTTGCTAATTGGGAGACCCCCCCCCCTTTCCCCCATTTCAGAACATAAAACACCAGAGCCTGCAAAGCAGTTCTGATTTTAGGACTGGTGAGGCCAGTTTAGGGCTCCCAGGGTGGCTGCTGCATCTCTGGAGAGTTTTGAGAGTGTTCTCTGCCAGAACCACATGTGAAAGGAGACTGTCTAAAGGTTGGGGGTATGGGTGAGATGATCTCCAGATTGTCCTGTCTGGAGTGGGGGGTGTGGGTGGGAGGAGGAGAGATTAGAAAGGAAGTAGAGAGGATAGTGTTCTAAGGAACCAGTACAATCAGTGAAACAGAATAGCTCACATTCATATGGCACTTAACACATGTCAGGCACTGTTCTAAGAAATATATCTATGTAGCTATAGATATACAGATATATTTACTCTTTTAATCATAAAAAAAACTTATGAGGGAGGGCCCACCTTTATCATTGTTTTATAAAAAAGGGAAACTGAGCACAGAAAGATTAAATTATATGTCCAAAATTTCACAACTAACACATATTAAGACTGGGATTTGAACCCAAATAGTTTGGTTTTAGCAAGCCCCAAGAAATTTCCTTTTCTCTGAGTGAACAATCCAATCAAACCCAGTGCCATACTGTGACCTGCAGGTTACCCAGTGCAAATTTACATAAAGATATATTAAATTGTCTCCTTTAATGTTCACAAGAGCCACATAAAATATCACATCTGCTGTTATATCAGTGCCATGTGATAACAAAGGAAACCAAGGCTCAGATAAGTGGGATAAAATGTCTTGAGTTACATAGTCACATAGCAGAGCTGGAATTTCTACTCAGGTCTGGCTTATGTCAACACTAAGTAGCTCTTTGTTTCACTACCTCATGGTTTGCTGGCTGATTAATAAACCAAATCTTGCCAAGATAAGAAAGCTGTTAACAGATGTGATTAGCCCCAGGGTATGTATGTATTTTAACAGGAATTTCTGCAAACACAAACCCTTCCCCAAAGTAAATATTCTCTTAGTTAGAAATTTCAATACTCTTGAGACAAGACAGACTGGTTAATGACACACACCTATGTGCAAACATTAAGAACCCTCTGATTCATGTGTGGGGTAGAGGAGATTTCTATATATGTTGACATTAGTTCAAGAGATATTATAAATGAATTAAATGAACATGCAAATTTTATGCAAATGAATTTAACAGCATTATCTCAGGAAACAGATGCCAGCTAGCCAACAAAGCAGATGCTTGTAGCTTAGCAAGGACTGTGTTTTCTGTCCCATTAGTGGCTCAGCCAGGAGGCTGTGGGGACCAGAGCTGGCCAAAATACCCTGTATGAGCAAATGGAGACAGGTTTATCATCTTGGCCCCCAGGAATCTGTACAAATAACCCAAGAATTCTAAGGCTTAATGCTTTCCCTGCATGATCACCTGCCCCATGAGTCACTGATTCTGTCCCACACTCAAGAACACCATGGGTAGGGGCGCCTGGGTGGCACAGCGGTTAAGCGTCTGCCTTTGGCTCAGGGCGTGATCCCGGCGTTATGGGATCGAGCCCCACATCAGGCTCTTCCTCTATGAGCCTGCTTCTTCCTTTCCCACTCCCCCTGCTTGTGTCCCCTCTCTCGCTGGCTGTCTCTATCTCTGTCAAATAAAGAAATTTAAAAAATCTTTAAAAAAAAAAAAAGAACACCATGGGTAAGTGGGAAGAACCTTCTATATATTGTATCAGAAGACATAATCTCTATTTGGGTTCCTGCTTTGGTCTATATGTGTATCCTTGGGCAAGTTACTGGACTTCTCTGAGTATCACTTACCAGGTCTATAAAAGAAGGGATCAGATGTGATTATCTCTGCACTTATATGAAATAACTACTAGAGAGCATGTGTAAGTGACAATCAAAAGTAGCATATTTTGATCTGACCTCCTACTTATGGGTAACAAAAATACCAATGCCTGCCTCATAGATTCTAACCTAACTTTCTTAGCCTGGTCCTTATATCACAAAATGGATTTGGCTCCTCAATTCTCTAGGTTTTCAATGCTTCTATGGGTAATGCAGCTTTAGGGCCTAAGAAGGCCCTAGGAGAATTTAAATGAGGAGGGCTTTGAGTAGTGCATTTTGACAGATGGATGGAGGCACCAATTCCAAAGTTATTTCTGTAGTCCTGGGCCTTGGGCTAAGACTATTCTGGCATCTAGCAACTTAACCACCCATCCATCCATCCATCCATCCAGAATATTTTATACCAGACACTGTTTTAGGTGTAGGGATTTAGCAAAGTCAATGAATAAAGGTAGCTTGGTATAATGAAAGACAGCTGAACTTCAAATTAGAGTGCCTAAGTTCAAGGTCTGGCACTAAAATTCACTATCTGTACAACCCTGGACAATTTACCAAAACAACCTCAGATTTATCAGTTATAAAATGGGCTAGAAAGAGATTTACTATAGATGATCTCTAAGGAAAGCTCCTTTTAGCTCTAACTCCCTATTAGCAATATAACCAGAGGAGGAAAAAAGGTGGTGGAGGTGTAGGAGACCCTATTTCAGCCTGTCCCTTGAATCGAGCTGGATATCTACCAGACCATCCTGAAAACCTACGAAATCAGCCTGAGATGTAAGAAGATATATCCGGATCACTACAAACAGAACATCTCCGCACATGGTCTCGAGGTATGAGTGGGGAGCTGAGAGTCTGCAGGCAGATATTGGAAGATAAATGGAAGGGGGAGGGAGCCTCCATGCTCATGCACCAGGAGGGCAGAAGCCTCCCATGCTGGGGAGTGGGCTGGACTAGGACACTGGTAGCAGCTGGGAAAGGTCTTTGGATGCTGCACCAGACTAAAACCTAGAGCTCGGGAGTGCCAGTGTGAACCAGGGTCAGCTGGCGGTTTCAGAAGCACAAAGGGCAGAGATATACCTGCCCCTGGGAGTGAAGACTGGGAGAGTGGCTGTGGGTCACACAACCCAGGATTCTGCAAGTTTTTAGCAGCAATAACAGAAAAGGAGTCAATGTGGCCTAGAGAGCTCAGTGAAGTACAGACTGTGATCTCTCTGTTCTGAGACAGGTTTTGATAGGGTCACTGCTGCTCTGACCCTCTGAAGAGTCATAGAAAGCCACCAGAGGAAAAAAGCCCTGAAAAACCTATTCTCACTATGCCCATCCACCCCCCCATACACACAGAGAGGAGAGGGCAGCACTACCCAAACAGGGTTGCCTGAGTATCAGCATGGCAGGTCCCTCTCCCTAGAAGGTAGGCTGAAAAAACAAGAAGCCCACATCCTTAAGGTCCCTATAAAACAAATGCATCTTGCTTGGGTCCTGGTCAATAATTTGGGCTCTGTACATCCCCACAACCACACCTCATCAGAATGACAAGGAGCAGTAACCCAAACAAAGGAAAGAAATGGAGACTGTGGCCTCTGCCACAGAACTAATGAAAATAGATATAACCAAATTGTCAGAAATGGATTTCAGAGTAACAATGGTCAAGATGATGTGTAGGCTTGAAAAAATATTAACAAAAATATAGACTCTCTAAGGGCTGAAATGAGAAAGAATCTGGTGGAAATTAAGAATTCTATGAATGGGGGCGCCTGGGTGGCACAGCGGTTAAGCGTCTGCCTTCAGCTCAGGGTGTGATCCCGGCATTGTGGGATCGAGCCCCACATCAGGCTCCTCTGCTATGAGCCTGCTTCTTCCTCTCCCACTCCCCCTGCTTGTCTTCCCTCTCTCACTGGCTGTCTCTATCTCTATCAAATAAATAAATAAAATCTTAAAAAAAAAGAATTCTATGAATGAAATGCAGTCTAAATGGGATGTTCTGATGGCCAGGATAAATGAGGCAGAAGAATGAATTAGTGAGTTAGAGGATGAGATGATAGAAAAGAAAGAAAGAGAAGAAACATGGCTTAAAAAATTCCACTTTCAAGAAAAAAAAACACGGGAGATTACTGACTCAATGAACCGTTCCAATGTCAGAATCATCGGCATCCCCAAGGGGGTGGAGAGAGAGAGAGGTCTAGAAGACTTATTTGAACAAATTGTAGCTAAGAACTTCCCTACCCTGGCGAAGGAAACAAGCATTGGTGTCCAAGAGGCAAAGAGGACCCTTCCCTAGATCAATGAGAACAAACCAAAACCACGTCATATAATAGCACAATTCACAGATCTTAGATTGAAGGAAACAATCTTGAAAGTGGCCAGGGGGGAATATAGTCCTCATGTACAGAGGGAGGAACATCAGAATAATCTGAGACCTGTCTACAGAGACATGGCAAGTGAGAAAAAGCTGGCAAGACATATTCAGAGCACTAAGTGAGAAGAACATGCAGCCAAGGAACCTTTACCCAGCAAGGCTGTCATTCAGAATTGATGGAGAGACAAGGACCTTTCAAGACCAGAAGAAACTGAAGAATATGTGACTAATAAGCCAGGCTTACAAGAAATATAAACGGGAGTTCTATAAAAGTAAAAAAGACCCCAGGAGTGATACAGAACAGAAATTTGCAATCTATAGAAACAAAGGCTTCAGAGGGAACATGACAACATTAAAATCATCTCTCAATAATCACTAAAAATGTGAAAGGCATAAATACTCTCATAAAACATCACGGGGTTGCAGATTAGATAAAAAGACATGATCCGTCCATATGCTGTCTACAAGAGACTCATTTTGAACCTAAAGATGCATCCAGACTTAAAGTGAAGGGCTGGAAAACCATTTTTCATGCCAATGGACCTCAAAAGAAAGCTGGGGTAGCAATTCTCATATCAGACAGATTAGATTTTAAGCTAAAGACTGTAGGTAGAGATACAGGGGGGCACTATATGATTCTTAAAGGGTGTATACAACAAGAGGATCTAACAATTATAAATATCTATGTCCCCAACAGGGGAGCACCCAGATACAGAAGCCAACTCTTAACCGGAATAAGGAGACATATAGATAATAATATCTTAGTAGTTGGGAACCTCAACACTACGCCCTCAGCAATAGACAGATCATCTTAGCAGAATATCAACAAAGAAACAAGAGCTTTGAATGACATACTGGACCAGATGGACCTCATAGATATATACAGAACACTACAGTTCTGAACAACACAATACTCATTGTTTTCTAATGCACATGGAACCTTCTCCAAAATAGACCATATACTGGGTCACAAAACAGGTCTCAACCATTAACAAAAGACTGAGATTATTCCCTACATATTCTCAGACCACAATGCTTTGAAACTGGAACTCAATCACAAGGAAAAATTTGGAGGAAACTCAAACACCTGGAAACTGAGAACCATCCTGCTTAAGATTGATTTGGTATACAAGGAAGTTAAAGAAGAACTTGAGCAATTTACGGAAACCACTGAGTATGAAAGCACATCAGTCCAAAACCTAAGGGACAATGCAAAGGCATTCCTAAGGGGAAAATACATAGCCATCCAAGCCTCACTCAAAAAAATAGAGCAATCTAAATGCAGTCCTTACATTCTCACCTTAAGAAGTTGGAGCTGGAACAGAAGAACAGGCCTAACCCCAGCACGAGAAGAAAATTGATTAAGATTAGAGCAGAGATCAATGAATTAGAAACCAGGAGCACAGAAGAGCAGATTAAAAAAAATGGAAGCTGGTTCTATGAAGGAATTAATAAGATCGAGAAGCCACTGGCCAGACTTATTCAAAAGAATACAGAAAAGACACAAATTAATAAAATTAGGAATGAAAGGGGAGAGATCATGACTAACACCAAGGAAATACAATCATTAGAAACTATTATCAACAAATATATGCCAATAAATTAAACAACCTGGAAGAAATGGATCCCTTCCCAGAAACCTATAAACTACTTTGACTGAAACAGTAAGAAATTGATTATCTAAGATTTTTTTTTTATTTATAAGACAGAGATAGAGACAGCCAGCGAGAGAGGGAACACAAGCAGGGGGAGTGGGAGAGGAAGAAGCAGGCTCACAGCAGAGGAGCCTGACGTGGGGCTCGATCCCATAACGCCGGGATCACGCCTTGAGCCGAAGGCAGACGCTTAACCGCTCTGCCACCCAGGCGCCCCAGAAATTGATTATCTAAACAGACGGATTAACCATGAAGAGATTGAAGGAGTGATCAAAAACCTCCTAAAAAACAAGAGTCCAGGGCCTGATAGATTCCCTGGGGGAATTCTAACAAACATTCAAAGAAGGAATAATACCTATTCTCCTGAAGCTGTTTCAAAAAAATAGAAACAGAAGGAAAACTATCAAGCTCATTCTATGAGGCCAGTATTACCTTGATCCCCAAAACCAGACAAAGACCCCATCAAAAAGGAGAATTACAGACCGATATCCCTGATGAATATGGATGCCAAAATTCTCAACA
>NW_023255111.1:561503-576267 GCF_002007445.2 Ailuropoda melanoleuca
TAATGAAGCATCAAACTTTACATCAGAATCTGGGGATGTACTTTATGGTGATTAACATAATATAATAAAATAAAATTAAAAAAAAAGATCCTAGCTAATAGGATCTAATAGTACATTAAAAGGATTTTCCATCATGACCAAGTGGATTCATCCCTGGGATGCAAGGGTGGTTCAACATTTGCAAATCATTCAGTGTGTTAGATCACATTAGTAAAAGAAGAGACAAAAACCATATGAGACTCTCAATTGATGANGATGCAGAAAAAGCATTTGACAAAATACAGCATCCTTTCTGATTAAAACCCTTCAGAGTGTAGGGATAGAGGGTACAATCCTGAATTTCATAAAAACCATATATGAAAAGCCTCCAGCAAAATTCATTCTCAATGGTGAAAAGCTAAGAGCTTTTACCCTAAGATCAGGAACGAGACAAGGATGCCCACCCTCACCATTATTGGTCAACATAGTATTGGAAGTCCTAGCAACAGCAATCAGACAATCAAAAAGAATAAAATGTATTCAAATGGGCAAAGAAGTCAAACTCTCTCTCTTCACAGATGACATGATACTTTACGTGGAAAACCAAAAAGATTCAACCCACAAATTACTAGACCTCATAGAACAATTCAGTAATGTTACAGGATACAAAATCAATGCTAGGAAATCAGTTGCATTTCTATACACGAACAATGAGACTAAAGAAAGAAATTAGGGAAAGGTTTCCATTTGCAATAGCACTGAAAACCATAAGATATCTCAGAATAAACTTAACCAGAGGTAAATGATCTATACTCTAGAAACTACACAACATTGCTGAAGGACTTTGAAGAAGACACAAAAGATGGAAAAGCATTCCATGTTCACGGATTGGAGGAACACAAATAGTTAAAATATCTATGCTACCCAGAGCAATCTACACTTTCAACGCCATCCCCATCAAAATACCAATGACGTTTTTCAAAGATCTGGAACAAAGAATCCCAAAATTTCTGTGGAACCAGAAAAGACCCCGAATTGCCAAGGAAAGGTTGAAAAAGAAAAACAAAGCTGGTTGCATCACATTGCCTGCTTTCAAGCTATACTACAAAGCTGTGATCACCATTATATCAGGGTACTCACACAAAAACAGACACATAGACCAATGGAACAGAATAGAGACTCCAGAAATGGACCCTCGCCTTTATGGTCAACTAATCTTTGGCAAAGCAGGAAAAAGCATCCAGTGGAAAAAAGACAGTCTTTTCAATAAATATTGCTGGGAAAATGAGACAGCTATATACAGAAGAATGAAACTCAAATGAAACTCGACCATTCTCTCACACCATACACAAAGATAAACACCAAATGGATGAAAGACCTCGATGTGAGACAGTAGTCCTTCAAAATCATAGAGGAGAACATAGGCTGTAACCTCTTCGACATCGGCCATAGCAACTTCTTTCATGACACATCTCCAAAGGCAAGAGAAACAAAAGGAAAATGAACTGATGTGACTTCATCAAGATAAAAGTTTCTGCACAGCAATGGAAACATGNAGCCAAGGAAACAGTCAAAAAAACTAAGAGGCAGCCCACAGAATGGGAGAAGATATTTGCAAATGAAACTACAGATAAAAGGCTGGTATCCAAGATCTATAAGGAACTTCTCAATCTCAATACATGAAAAACAAAAAATCAAATCAAAAAATAGGCAGAAGACTATTATTCAACATAGTACTAGAAGTCCTTGCAACAGCAATCAGAAGACAAAAAGGGATCAAAGTTATCCAAATCAGCAAAGAAGAAGTCAAAATCTCTCTCTTCGCAGACNTGATACTCTATATGGAAAACCCAAAGGAATCCACTCCCAAACTATTAGAAGTTATAGAACAATTCAGTAAGGTGGCAGGATACAAAATCAATGCCCAGAAATCAGTTGCATTTCTATACACGAATAACGAGACTGAAGAAAGAGAAATTAGGGAATCCATTTCATTTACAATAGCACCAAAAACCGTGCGTTACCTTGGAATTAACTTAACCAGAGATGTAAAGGACCTATATTCTAGAAACTATAAATCACTCTTGAAAGACATTGAGTAAGACATAAAAAAATGGAAAAATATTCCATGCTCTTGGATCGGAAGAATANAAAATATTCCATGCTCATGGATTGGAAGAATTAACATAGTTAAAATGTCCATACTACCCAGAGCAATCTACACTTTCAATGCTATCCCGATCAAAATACCGAGGACATTTTTCAAAGAACTGGAACAAATAGTCCTTAAATTTGTATGGAACCAGAAAAGGCCCCGAATCTCCAAGGAACTGTTGAAAAGGAAAAACAAAGCTGGGGGCATCACAATGCCGGATTTCGAGCAGTACTACAAAGTTGTGATCACAAAGACAGCATGGTACTGGCACAAAAACAGACAAATAGACCAGTGGAGNAAAAACAGACACATCGACCAATGGAACAGAATAGAGAACCCAGAAATGGACCCTCGGCTCTTTGGGCAACTAATCTTTGATAAAGCAGGAAAAAACATCCGGTGGAAAAAAGACAGTCTCTTCAATAAATGGTGCTGGGAAAATTGGACAGCTACATGCAAAAGAATGAAACTTGACCACTCTCTCACACCATACACAAAAATAAACTCCAAATGGATGAAAGACCTCAATGTGAGACAGGAATCCATCAAAATTCTAGAGGAGAACATAGGCAACAACTTCTATGACATCGGCCAGAGCAACCTTTTTCACGACACATCTCCAAAGGCAAGAGAAATAAAAGATAAAATGAACTTATGGGACTTTATCAGGATAAAGAGCTTCTGCACAGCCAAGGAAACAGTCAAAAAAACTAAGAGACAGCCCCCGGAATGGGAGAATATATTTGCAATGGACACTACAGATAAAGGATTGGTATCCAAGTTCTACAAAGAACTTCTCAAACTCAATACACGAGAAACAAATAAACAAATCATAAAATGGGCAGAAGATATGAACAGACACTTTTCCAATGAAGACATACAAATGGCTAACAGACACATGAAAAAATGTTCAAAATCATTAGCCATCAGGGAAATTCAAATCAAAACCACACTGAGATACCACCTTATGCCTGTTAGAATGGCAAAAATTGACAAGGCAAGAAACAACAATTGTTGGAGAGGATGTGGAGAAAGGGGACCCCTCCTACATAGTTGGTGGGAATGCAAGTTGGTACAGCCACTATGGAAAACAGTGTGGAGGTCCCTTAAAAAGTTAAAAATGGAGCTACCCTATGACCCAGCCATTGCACTACTAGGCGTTTACACCAGAGATACAGACATAGTGAAGTGAAGGGCCATATGCACCCCAATGTTCATAGCAGCATTTTCCTCAATAGCTAAATCGTGGAAGGAGCTGAGATGCCCTGCAACAGATGACTGGATTAAGAAGCTGTGGTCCATATATACAATGGAATATTACTCAGCTATCAGAAAGAACGAATTCTCAACAATTTTTGCAACATGGACAGCACTGGAGGAGATAATGCTAAGTGAAATAAGTCAAGCAGAGAAAGACAATTATCATATGATTTCTCTCATCTATGGTTCATAAGAACTAGGATGATCAGTAGGGGAAGAAAGGGATAAAGAAAGGGGGGGTTAATCAGAAGGGGGAAAGAAACATGAGAGACTATGGACTATGAGAAACAAACTGAGGGCCTCAGAGGGGAGGTGGGTGGGGGATTGGGATAGACCAGGGATGGGTAGTAAGGAGGGCACATATTGCATGGTGCACTGGGTGTTATACGCAACTAATGAAGCATCGAACTTTACCTCGGAATCCGGGGATGTACTGTACGGTGACTAACATAATATAATCAAAAAATCATTAAAAAAATGGGAAGAAGTTATGAACAGACACTTTTCCAATGAAGACATATGAATGGCTAACAGACACATGAAAAAATTTTCAAAATCATTGGCCATCAGGGAAATTCAAAGCAAAAGCACATTGCATTACGGCCTTACACCAGTTAGAATGGCAAAAATTGACAAGGCAAGAAACAACAAATGTTGGAGAGGATGTGGAGAAAGGGGATCCCTCCTACATTGTTGGTAGGAATGCAATTTGGTACAGCCACTTTGGAAAACAGTGTGGAGGTCCCTTAAAATGTTAGAAATAGAGCTACCCTATGATCCAACAATTGCACTACTGGGTATTTACCCCAAAGATACAGGCGTAGTGAAGTAAAGGGCCATATGCACCCCAATGTTGATAGCAGTGTTATCTACAATAGCTAAACTCTGGAAAGATGGGAGATGCCCTTCAACCGACGAATGGATAAAAAGATGTGGTCCATATATTCAATGGAATATTACTCAGCCATCAGAAAGAACGATTACCCAACATTTGCAGCAACATGGACAGGAGTGGAGGAGATTATGCTAAGTGAAATAAGTCTAGCGGAGAAAGACAATCATCATATGATTCACTCATTTGTGGAACATAAGGAATAACAGGGAGATCGATAGGGGAAGGAAGGGAAGAATGAAGGGGGTGGTAAACAGAGGGGAAATGAACCACAAAAGAGTATGGACTCTGGGAAACAAACTGAGGGTTTTAGAGGGGAGGAGGTAAGGGGATGGGCTATCCTGGTGATGGATATTAAGGAGGGCATGTATTGCATGGAGCATTGCGTGTTACATGCAAACAGTGAATCATGGAACACTACATCAAAACCTAATGATGTACTGTATGGTGACTAACATTATATATTAAAAATTTTTAAAGAAAAAATAACAATAAAACCAGAGAGATAGTAGAATGGAATGACAAAAAAGAATATGGGCTCTTAGGGAGTTGGATGGTTCAGTCGGGTAAGCGTCTGCCTTTGGCTCAGGTAATGATCCTAGGGTCCCAGCATCTAGCCCTGCATCAGGCTACTGCCTCAGTGGGGAGTCTGCTTCTCCATCTCCTTCTGCCCTTCCCCACCCCCCACTCATGTTTTCTCTGTCACTGACTCTCTGTCTTAAATAAATAAATAAATAAATAAATACATAAAATCTTTAAAATAAATATTGACTCTTAAATTGGGCTGCTGGGCCCATATTCTTGCTGTACAACTTACTAGCTACATGACCTGAAGAAAACTGCTTAACTTCTGTATACCTGTTCTCCTATGTATGGAAATATTAAGAATTATCTTCCCTACCTCAAAGGGACATTGTAAGATTAATTTATATTTATTATTGATTAATTTATATTTATAAATTGATTGCAACAGCATCTGGAACATAGTAGGTGCTCTGTTGGCTACTTTTAAGACCCTGACAGTGTTTTTGGCTATTTGAACTTAAACTGCTTGCCCTTATGTGGTATGGGGGGAAAATTAACAAAACCCCTACAACTTAGCAAATGAAGGGGGAGATCAACATTATTTACCTTTCCAAAGGCTAATGCTGTTTGATTACGAAAAGGCTTAAGGCTTCCACCTTAAGGAGATCCCTCTTACCCTCCTCGTGGTTATTAACAGTATGTCAATTTAATTTAGGTAATTATCATACACCAGTCAGGATCAAAGCCAATGTTGGAGGTGTCTGTGGGAAGCTGCTGAGCCTCAGTATTCTTCTAGATGACTCTGGGCAAACTGGGTGTAAAATCCAGGACCTTTGATCTACCTCACAACTGGAAGCATTTCTTAGAGCCTCCACCTTAGCTTTTGTGACTACTTACTCCTTCTACCTATCTACACAAACCTACTCCCCAGAATTAACAGGGAGAAGAAAACTATAGTTGTTGAGGGCCTACTATATGCTCTGTTGCTTGTATTCATTAACTCATTTAATCTTCACAACAACTCATCAAGGTATTACCTCCATTTTTATAGCCAAAGACTTGAAGATCAAAAACGTTAAGTAACTTTCCCAGTTTACACAGATCATAAGTAGTAAAGCTGAGAGTTGAACACAGGGCTGTCTGGCTATTAAACCCTTATTCTTTAGACCACACCACACTGCTTTCCACAGACTGTTTATAGGCTACTTTCAATGATGAACCACCAAAGAAGACATATCCAATTTCTATTAAGTATCATGAGCAAATTGTGAGATAATATCCATGTTAAGAGTGTAGAGTGCCATATTATTAGAATTAGTCTCACAAGAGACAACCCTAAGACCTCATTTTGTTTGGGAGTCCAGGATCAATAAAGGCACTACAACATCCAGCACCTCAGAGAGCCCCTGCCTATTCCCTACCCAAGAAGGCCACTGGTGCAGGGTCTACTGGCATTTCTCAATAAAGCGTAGAAACTAGTGTTGGGGCACCTGGGTGGCACAGCGGTTAAGCGTCTGCCTTCGACTCAGGGCGTGATCCTGGTGTTATGGGTTCGAGCCCCACATCAGGCTCCTTCTATGAGCCTGCTTCTTCCTCTCCCACTCCCCCTGCTTGTGTTCCCTCTCTCACTGGCTGTCTCTATCTCTGTCGAGCNAAAAAAAAAAAAAAAATCTTTAAAAAAAAAAAAAAAAAAAAAAAAAAAAAAAAAAGCATAGAAACTAGTGTTTACAAATGAGGTGAGAACATTTTTTATTGTCACAAAGTCTAAGGAGCTCTACTGGAAATTAGTAAGAGAGGACTGGGGATGTGAAATTTCATGAGCTACACAAGACCAAATCACACAATAGAAAATTATCCCACCCAACAGGTCAATGGTGCCTCCATTGAAAAACAATTAATGACTGTTAGACACAAATCTTAAAATGCAAGAGGAGATTTTAAAGACTGACTTACAGTTAAATTCCCCCAAATTCCACTTCCCAAAATAATACTAATAATGGTCTGAGAATGATCTTGGCTGGTACTAAATTGATGCTGACATTTTGAGTGGCTGGGAAAATATTGGGGGAGAGGCAGGATACAAAGACCGCCGCAAGAGTGAACCTGAGGTTCAATGAAAACAAAGCCATAAAGGAATTTTCAGTCCACCTGAGTGCTAGGATTAGTGAGATTGTCAAGGATAAAGTCAGAAAATGTTTACTCAACTTCCAGCCACTGCTCTGAATTTCTATACAACTTTAAAAGTTACTTACCATCTTTGCATCTTTGATTATTCATCTGTCCAAAAGAGAATGTAAGCTCTGTTTCTCTCCCCAGTGGACTAGTGAGAGGATTTATGAGATTGTAGGTTTTTACATGTACAATTAAGTGCTATGGAAATGAGGGCTTATTACTGCTCCTAGGGAAGAAAGAAATAGCCAATGCCTCTTGTTATTCAAAGCCTATGGTAACATTCTGAGAACTAACAAGGTCCCCCTAGCCTGGGTCAGATAATTTAAGGTTATTATTCTACATAATACCTCACCAAAACATTCCACTCCACAAGTTCTAGTCTGAAACTAACAGTATGACCTCCCTGTACATTCAAATTAGCTGAAAGTACTTTAATATTCACTCATAGACTCTGCCTTTTTCCTTTTGGTAATTAGCAGGTAGCAGGAAACTGGAGAGTAGAAGACAAAATTTTTCACTAACCAGAAAAACTATTTTGTGAAAGAGCTGAAGAAATTATTCCCTCCTCAGAAGTTCCCCACCCAGGTTAAGATGGTGGAGGAGTAGGGGTCCCCTTTTTCAGCTGGTCCCCTGAGTCGAGCTGGATAGGCACCAGACCATCCTGAACAGCCATGGAATGAGCCTGAGATGCAGGAAGATACATCTGGATCTCTAAAAATGAACGTCTCCAGCGATGACTATTGAGGTAAGAAGTGGGGAGCCAGCACAGATGTAAGAAGATAAATGGAAGGGGGAGGGAGCTGCGTGTTTGGGTGCTGGGAAGAGGTAGCCACCTGCATTGGGGGGTGGGGGGACTCGTGGATCAGCACCCGTGAGAGAGCCGACTAAGACTGTGAGCTGGAGAACATGCGCGACCAGTCTGAAAACCAGAGCTCGGCAGCAAGCACGAACCACACTGAAGCAGAGCTCTAGAGCACCAGGGGTTACTGGCAGCTGGAGGCTGGTGGCTGGTGGTGTTAGAAACACAAAGGAAAGAGACACGCTGGCCCTGGAAGTGAGGGCTGGGATGCCAGCTGTGGGGCACAAAACCAGGGACACTGCAAGGTTGAGCAGCAGCAGCAGAAACAGAGTTAAAGTGGCCAGAACAACAGTGGAGAACCATCTGTGATCCCTCTGTTCTGATACAGAGGCTGAGATTCGGCTACTGCTAGTCTGACTCTCAAAGGAGGCAGAGCAAACTGCAAGGGAAAGCCGCCAGAGAACATAAGCCTGGAAATACTGGCTCACAGCGTGCACATCCCCATCCCCTCTTGCAGGGGACACAGAGACTCTACTGAAACAGGGTTGCCTGAGTATCAGTGCGGCAGGCCCCTACCCCAGAAGGCAGGCTAAAAATCAAGAAGCCCACATCCCTAAGATTCCTATAAAACAAGTGCACACTGCCTGGGTCCTGGTCAATAATTTGGGCTCTGGACAACCCCGTAACTTCTCACATCAGAATGACGAGAAGGAGAAATAGCCACAGCAAAGAAAACACAATGAGTCTGTGGCCTCTGCAACAGAACTAATGGATATGGATAAAACCAAATTATCAGAAATAGAATTCAGAGTAACAATGGTCAAGATGATGTATAGACTTGAAAAAAGTATTAACGAAAATGTTAATGAGCATATAGAACCTTTAGGGCGGAAATGAGAGCGAATCTGGCAGAAATTAAAAATTCTATGAATCAAAGGCAGTCAAAACTAGATGCTCTGATGGCTAGGGTGAATGAGGCAGAAGAACATATCAGCGAATTGGAGGATGGGTTAGTAGAAGAGAAAGCTAAAATAGAAACTTGGCTCAAAACAATCCAAACTCAAGAATGGACATTATGGGAGATTACTGACTCAATGAAACATTCCAATGTCAGAATCACCAGCATCCCCGAGGGGATGGAGAAAAAATGAGGTCTACAAGAGATATTTGAACAAATTGTAGGTGAAAACTTCCCTAATCTAGCAAAGGAAACAAACATTCGTGTCCAAGAGGCAGAGAGGACCCCTCCCAAATTCAAACACAACAAACCTATGCCACGTCATGTCATAGTGCAATTCACAAATATTAGATCCAAGGATAAAGTATTGAAAGTGGTCAGGGCAAAGAAATTTCTCACGTACCAAAGCAAAGGTATCAGAATTATGTCAGACCTATCTACACAGACTTGGAATGAGAGAAAGGGTTGGGGGGCATATTTAAAGCTCTTTCAGAGAAAAACATGCAGCCAAGGATACTTTATCCAGCAAGGCTGTCATTCAGAATTGATGGAGAAATAAAGACCTTCCAGAATCGCCAGTCATTGAGCAATTTCATAACCATGAAACCAGCCCTAAAGGAGATATTAAGGGGGGTTCTATAAAAGTAAAAAGGCCCCAAGAGTGACACAGAACAGAAAGTCATAATCTAAAGAAACAAAGACTTTAAGGGCAACATGGCATCATTAATTCATAATTCTCAATAATCAGTCTCAATGTAAATGGCCTAAATGCTCCCATAAAATGCCACAGGGTCACAGATTGGATAAAAAAGAACAAGACCCACCCATTTGCTGTCTGCAAGAGATCCGTTTTGAACCTAAAGATATATCCAGACTGAAAGTAAAGGGATGGAATAACATCTTTGATGCCAATGGACGTCTAAAGAAAGCTGGAGTAGCAATTCTCATATCAGACAGATTAGATTTTAAACTAAAGACTATAGTTAGAGAAACAGAAGGGCACTATATTATTCTTAAAGGATGTATCCAACAAGTGGATATGACAATTATAAATATCTATGACCCCAACAGGGGAGCAGCAAGATACACAAACCAACTCTTAATCAGAATAAATGGACATATAGATAAAAATACACTAATAGTAGGGGACCTCAACACTCCACTATCAGCAATAGATAGATCACCTAAGCATATAATCAACAAAGAAACAAGAGTTTTGAATGCCATACTCGACGAGTTGGACCTCATAGATATATAAAGAACACTACACCCCAGAACCAAAGAATACTCATTCTACTCTAATGCCCATGGAACATTCTCAAGAATAGCCCATGTTCTGGGTCACAAAACAGGTCTCAACTAATACCAAAAGACTGAAATTATTCCCTGCATATTCTCAGACCACAATTTTGAAATTGGAACTCAACCACAAGGAAAAATTTGGAAGAAACTCCAACACTTGGAGACCAAGAACCATCCTGCTCAAGAATGATTTGATAAACAAGGAAATCAAAATAGATTTAAACAACTTATGGAGACCAACGGGAATGAAAACACAGCGGTCCAAAACCTATGGGATACTGCAAAGGCAGTCCTAAGGGGGAAATACATAGCCATTCAAGCCTCACTCAAAAGAATAGAAAAATCTAAAATGCAGTTTTGATATTCTCACCTCAAGTGGCTGGAACAGCAACAGAGGAACAGGACTAATCCATGCACGAGAAAGCAGTTGATCAAGATTTGAGCAGAGAGCAATGAATTAGAAACCAGGAGCACAGGGGCACCTGGGTGGCGCAGTCGTTAAGCGTCTGCCTTCGGCTTAGGGCATGATCCCAGCATTCTGGGATCGAGCCCCACATCAGGCTCCTCCACTGGGAGCCTGCTTCTTCCTCTCCCATTCCCCCTGCCTGTGTTCCCTCTCTCTGCTGCCTGTCTCTGTCAAATAAATAAATAAAATCTTTAAAAAAAAAAAAAAGAAACCAGGAGCACAGTAGAGCAGATCAACAGAACTAGAAAGCTGGTTCTTTGAAAGAATCAATAAAATTGACAAACCACTGGCAAGACTTATCCAAAAGAATAGAGAAAGGACCCAAATTAATAAGATTATGAATAAAAAAGGAGAGGTCATAACCAGTACCAATGAAAGCAGAAAGATTATTAGAAACTTTTATCAACAGCTTTATACCAATAAATTAAGCAATTTGGAAGAGATGGAGGCCTTCATGGAAACCTATAAACTACCAAGACTGAAACAGGAAGAAATAGATTTTTTAAATAGACAAATTATTTATGAAGAGATTAAAACAGTGATTAAAAACCTTCCAAAAAACAAAACCAGGGCCTGATGGTTTTCCCGGGTAATTCTACCAAATATTCTCAGAAGAAATAATACCTATTTTCCTAAAGCTATTTAAAAAAATAGAAACAGAAGGAAAGCTACCAAACTCATTCTATGAGGCCAATATTACCTTGACCCCGAACCAGGCAAAAACCCCATCAAAAAGGAGAATTACAGACCGATATCACTAATGAATATGGATGCCAACATTCTCAACAAGATCCTTGCTAATAGCATGCAACAGTACATTAAAAGTATTATCCATCTTAACCAAGTGGGATTCATCCCTGGGATGCAAGGGTGGTTCAACATTTGCAAATCTATCACTGTGATAGAGTTTATCAACAAGAAAAAAGCCAAAAATCATATAATCCTCTCAATAGATGCCGAAAAAGTTTTTGACAAAATAAAGCATCCTTTCCTGATTAAAACCCTTCACAGTGTATGGATAGAGGGTACATTCCTCAATATTATAAAAACCATCTATGAAAAGCCTACAGCAAATATCATTCCCAATGGGGAAAAGCTGGAAGCTTTTCCCTTAAGATCAGGAACACAACAAGGATGCCCACTCCTGCCATTATTATTCAACATAGTACTAAAAGTCCTTGAAACAGCAATCAGACCTCAAAAAGGGATAAAAGGTTTCCAATTGACAAAGAAGAAGTTGAACTGTCTCTCTTCGCAGATGACAGGATGCTCTATATGGAAAAACGAAAAGAATCCACCCCCAAACTACTAGAAGTTATAGAACAATTCAGTAACGTGGCAGTATACAAAATCAATGCTCAGAAATCAGTTGCATTTCTATACACGAGTAATGAGACTGAAGAAAGAGAAATTAGGGAATTCATGCCATTTACAATAGCACCAAACATCATACGTTACCTTGGAATTAACTTAACCAGGGACGTAGAGGATCTCTATCCTAGAAACTACAAATCACTCTTGAAAGACATTGAAGACGACACAAAAAGATGGAAAAATATTCCATGCTCAGGGATCGGAAGAATTAACATGGTTAAAATGTCCATGCTACCCAGAGCAATCTACACTCTCAATGCTATCCTGATCAAAATACCAATGACATTTTTCAAAGGACTGGAAAAAACAGCCCTTAATTTTGTGTGGAACCAGGAACGGCCTCGAATCGCCAAGGAATTGTTGTAAAGGAAAAACAAAGCTGGGGGCATCACAATGCCAAATTTCAACCTTTACTATAAAGCTTTGATCACAAAGGCAGCATGGTAGTGGCACAAAAACAGAATGCATAGACCAATGGAACAGAATACAGAACCCAGAAATGGACTCTCAGCTCTTTGCACAACTAATCTTCAATAAAGCAGGAAAAAACTTCTAGTGGAAAAAAGATAGTCTCTCCAATAAATGGTGCTGGGAAAATTGGAGAGCTACATGCAAAAGAATGAAACATGACCACTCTCTCACACCATACACAATGATAAAGTCTGTATGTATGAAAGACCTCGATATGAGACAGGAATGCATCAAAATCCTAGAGAAGAACATAGGCAGCAACCTCTATGACATCGGCCACAGCAACCCTTTCCATGACACATCTCCAACGGCAAGAGAAACAAAAGATAAAATGAACTTGTGGGACTTCATCAAGGTAAAAAGCTTCTGTACAGCCAAGGAAACAGTCAAAAAAATTAAGAGACAGCCCACAGAATGGGAGAATATATTTGCAAATGATGCTATAGATAAAAGACTGGTATCCAAGATCTACAAAGAACTTTTCAAACTCAATACATGAGAAACAAATAAACAAATTATAAAATGGGCAGAAGATGTGAGCAGACACTTTTCCAATGAAGACATACAAATGGCTAACGGACACATGAAAAAAATGTTCAAAATCATTAGCCATCAGGGAAATTCAAATCAAAACCACAGTAAGATACCATCTTACACCAGTTAAAATGGCAAGAATTGACAAGGCAAGAAACAACAATTGCTAGAGAGAATGTGGAGAAAGGAGATCACTCCTACATTGTTGGTGGGAATGCAAGTTGGTACAGCCACTCTGGAAAACAGTGTGGAAGTCCAATTAAAAGTTAAAAATTGAGCTACCCTATGATCCAACCCTTGAACTACTGGGTATTTCCCCCAAAGATACAGACGTAGTGAAGAGAAGGGCCATAGGCCTCCCAATGTTCATAGCAGCATTGTTCATGAAAGCTTAATCATGGAAAGAGCCGAGATGCCCTTCAACTGATGACTGGATTAAGAAAATGTGGTCTATATATACAATGGAATCTTACTCGGCTATCAGAAAGAACGGTTTCTCAACATTTGCTGCATCATCACGGCACTGGAGGACATAATGCTAAGTGAATTAAGTCAAGCAGAGAAAGGCAATTATCATATGGTTTCTCTCATCTATGGAACATAAGAACTAGGAAACTCGGTAGGAGAAAGGGATAAAGAAAGGGGGAGTAATCAGAAGGGGGAATGAAGCATGAGAGACTATGGACTCTGAGAAACAACCTGAGGGCTTCAGAGGGGAGGGGAGTGGGGGAAAGGGATAGGTTGGTGTTGGGTATGAAGGAGGGCACGTATTGCATGGTGCACTGGGTGTTATACGCAACTAATGAAACATCGAACTTTACATCAAAAAATAAATAAACAAAAAATTAAAAATTAAAAAAAATTAAAAAGAGAAAAGGTTGGAGNTCAGAAGGGGGAATGAAGCATGAGAGACTATGGACTCTGAGAAACAACCTGAGGGCTTCAGAGGGGAGGGGAGTGGGGGAAAGGGATAGGTTGGTGTTGGGTATGAAGGAGGGCACGTATTGCATGGTGCACTGGGTGTTATACGCAACTAATGAAACATCGAACTTTACATCAAAAAATAAATAAACAAAAAATTAAAAATTAAAAAAAATTAAAAAGAGAAAAGGTTGGAGAGGGAGGTTAAGATGGCGGAGGAGTAGGGGACCCCTTTTTCAGCCGGTCCCCTGAGTTCAGCTGGATAGGTACCAGACCAGCAGGAATATCCACGGAATCAGCCTGAGACGCAGGAAAATACATCTGGATCTCTACAAATGAACCTCTTCAGCGCTGAGTATCGAGGTACGAAGCGGGGAGCCGTGAAACCGCGCACAGATATCGGAAGCTAAACAGAAGGGGGAGGGAGCCGCCGTTTCAGGGCACCGGGAAGCGGTAGCCACCTACAAGGGGGAGGGGACAGACCGCGGACCGCACGCTTGAGACAGCAGGCTGAGAAGGGAGCTCCGGGAGCGCACGCGGGACGGCTGGCGGTTGGCGGGCCACCTACACGGGGGAACAGGCGGACTCGCGGACGGCACCCGCGAGACAGCAGACTTAGAACCCGAGCTCCAGGAGCGCGTGCGCAGGGCGGCTGGCGGGCCACCTGCCCCGGGGAGCGGGCGGATCGCGGACCGCACTCTGGTAAAGGCAGACTGAGTCCGTGTGCCGGGAACGTGCACCACCAAGCATCTCACGGAGCTCCGGAGCTCCGGTGTGCTCACTGGATCGAGGCTGAGACCAGGAGCTCCAGGAGCATCCGCGGGGCGGCTGGCGGCTGGAGGGCCACCTGCACGGGGGAGCAGGCGGACTCAAGGTCAGCACCCGTGAGACACCAGACTGAGACGGGGAGCTCCGGGAGCCCGCGCGGGGCGGCTGGCGACTGGCGGCTGGCGGGG
>NW_023255111.1:576367-576559 GCF_002007445.2 Ailuropoda melanoleuca
CGGCTGGCGACTGGCGGCTGGCGGGGTTGGAAACACAAAGGACAGAGACGTGCCGGCCCTGGAAGTGAGGGCTGGGACACCGGGTGTGGGGCGCACAGCACCGGAATGATGCAGGGTTGAACAGCACCAACAGAAACAGAGTTAAAGTGGCCAGAACATCAGTGGGGAACGATCCGCGATCCCTCTGTTCTG
>NW_023255111.1:576659-648643 GCF_002007445.2 Ailuropoda melanoleuca
GCGCCCCACACCCGGCGTCCCAGCCCTCACTTCCAGGGCCGGTGCATCTCTGTCCTTTGTGTTTCCAACCCTGCCAGCCGCCAGTCGCCAGCCGCCCCACGCGGGCTCCCGTAGCTCCCCGTCTCAGTCTGGTGTCTCGCGGGTGCTGACCGCGAGTCGGCCTGCTGCCCCGTGCAGATGGCTCGCCAGCCGCCAGCCGCCAGCCGCCCCGCGCACACTCCCGGAGGTCCCGGTCTCAGCCTTGATCCAGTGAGCACACCTGGAGCTCCGGAGCTCCGTGAGATGCTTGGTGGTGCACGCTCCCGGCTCACGGACTCAGTCTGCTGTTTCCAGAGTGCTGCGCTCCCGTCCGCCCGCTCCCCGGTGCAGGTGGCCCACCAGCCGCCCTGCGCGCGCTCCTGGAGCTCGCGTTCTAAGTCTGCTGTCTCGTGGGTGCCATCCGCGAGTCCGCCTGCTCCCCCGTACAGGTGGCCCGCCAACCGCCAGCCGTCCTGCGTGCGCTCCCGGAGCTCCCGTTCTCAGTTTGCTGTCTCAAGCGTGCAGGTCCGCGGTCTGTCTGCTCCCCCGTGCAGGTGGCTACCGCTTCCCGGCACCCTGACAGGGCGGCTCCCTCCCCCTTCTGTTTAGCTTCCGATATCTGTAGAGGTTTCACGGCTCCCGCTTCGTACCTCGATACTCAGCACTGGAGATGTTCGTTTGTAGAGATCCAGATGTATCTTCCTGCGTCTCAGGCTGATTCTGTGGATGTTCCTGCTGGTCTGGTACCTATCCAGCTCAACTCAGGGGACTGGCTGAAAAAGGGGTCCCCTACTCCTCCACCATCTTAACCTCTTCCCATTCATTATTTTATTAATTTGCGGACTTTCTCTATTTTTTTTGCATAAGTCTGGCCAGTGCCTTATCGATCTTATTTATTCTTTCAAAGAACCAGCTTCTAGTTCTGTTGATCTGCTCTACTGTGCTCCTGGTTTCTAATTCATTGGTCTCTGCTCTAATCTTGATCAACTGCCTTCTCATGCATGGGTTAGGCCTGTTCTTCTGTTCCAGCTCCAGCTTCTTGAGGTGAGAATATAAAAATTGCATTTTAGATTTTTCTATTCTTTTGTGTGAGGCTTGGATGGCAATGTATTTTCCCCTTAGGACTGCCTTTGCAGTGTCCCATAGGTTTTGGACCAATGTGTTTTCATTTCTGTTGGTCTCCCAAAATTGTTTAATCTCCTTCTTAGTTCCGTGGTTTACCTAATCATTCTTGAGCAGGATGGTTCTTAGTTTCCATGTGTTTGAGTTTCTTCCAAATTTTTCCTTGTGATTCAGTTCTAGTTTCAAAGCATTGTAGTCTGAGAATACGCAGGAAATAATCTCAGTCTTTTGGTCTCCATTGAGACTTGCTTTGTGACCCAGTATATGGCCTATTCTGGAGAATGTTCCATGTGCATTCGGAAAGAATGAATATTGTGTTTTTCTAGAGTGTAGTGTTCTGTATATATCTATGAGGTCCATCTGGTCCAGTATGTCTTTAAAAGTTCTTCTTCCTTTGTTGATTATCTGTTTATGTGATCTGTCTGGTGCTGAGAGCAGAGTATTGAGGTCCCCTACTTCTATCATATTTTTATCTATATGTCTCTTTTCCTGGTTAAGAGTTGGCTTGTGTATCTAACTGCTCCCCTTTTGGGGGGATAGATATTTCTATTTGTCATATCCACTTGTTGGATACATCCTTTAGGAATCATATAGTGTCCTTCTGTATCTCTAACTACAGTCTTTAGTTTAAAATCTAATCTGTCTAGTATGAGAATTTCTACCCCAGCTTTCTTTTGAGGTTCATTGGCATGAAAAATGGTTTTCCATCCTTAACTTTCAGTCTGGATGAATCTTTAGGTTCAAGATGAGTGTCTTGTAGACAGAAAATTGATGGGTCATTGTCTTTTTAGCCTATCTGCAACCCCGTGGCATTTTATGGGAGCATTTATGCCATTCACATTGAGAGTGTTTATTGAGAGATATGATTTTAATGTCATCATGTTGCCTGTGAAGTCCTTGTTTATGTAGATTGTAAATTTCTGTTCTGTATTGCCTTTGGGGCCTTTTTACTTTTATAGAACCCCCCTTAATATCTCTTGTAGGGCTGGCTTTGTGGTGGACACAAATTCCTTCAGTTTCTGCCAGTCTTGGAAGGTCCTTTTTTCTCCATCAATTCTGAAGGTCAGCCTTGCTATATAAAGGATCCTTGGCTGCATGTTCTTCTCAGATAGAGCTTTGAAAATACCCTGCCAATCCTTCCTGGCCTCCCGGGTCTCTGTAGATAGGTCTGAAGTTATTTTGATATTTCCCCTTGTAAGGCTTTTCTTCATCCTGGCCACTTTAATACTGTATCCTTGCATCTAATATTTGTGAATTTCACTATGACTTGACGTGGTGTAGGTCTGTTCTCATTGATCTTGGAAGGGCTCCTCTTTGCCTCTTGGACATGAATGCTTGCTTCCTTTGCCAGATTAGGGAAGTTCTCAACTACAATTTGTTCAAATATCTCTTCTAGATCTCTCTTTCTCCACCCCCTCGGGGATGCCAATGATTCTGACATTGGAACGTTTCATTGAGTCAGTAACCTCTCATAATCTACATTCTTGAGATTGGATTTTTTTGCTCCAAGTTTCCATTTTAACTTTCTCTTCTACCATGCCATCTTCTAATTCACTAATTTGTTCTTCTGACTCATTTACCTTGGCTGTCAGAGCATCTAGTTTAGAGTGCATTTGTCTCATAGCATTTTTAATTTCTGCCAAATTCGCTCTCATTTCTGCCCTTACAGATTCTATACTCTTGTTAATAGTTTCGTTAATATTTTTTTCAAGCCTACACATCATCTTCACCATTGTTACTCTGAACTCCATTTCTGACAATTTGATTATATCCATATCCATCAGTTCTGTGGCAGAGGCCACAGACTCTGTATCTTTTCTTTTGGGGGGGGATTTCTCCTCCTCATCATTCTGATGAGGAGAGGTTGTAGGGATGGCCAGAGCCCAAATTATTGACCAGGACACAGGCAGTGTTTAATTCTTTTATAGGGACCTTAGGCATGTGGGCTTCTTGTCTTTCAGCCTGCCCTCTGATGGAGGGGCCTGCCACACTGATTCTCAGGCAACCCTGTTGGGGTAAAGTTGCCCCATCCCCTGCGAGGAGGGGATGGGGATGGGGATGGGCACGATGTGAACTGGTATTTCCAGGCTTTTGTTCTCTGGTGGCTTTCCTTGGCAGTTTTCTGTGACTCTTCTGAGAGCCAGAGCAGCAGTGGCCGTATCCTAGCCTCTGTCTCAGAACAGAGAGATCGCAGTCTGCTCTCCACTGAGCTCTCCTGGCCACGTTAACTCTGTCTCTGCCAGTGCTGCTAAAAACCCTGTATCATCCCTGGTTGTGCACCCCACAGCTGCTCTCCAAGCCCTTGCTTCCAGGGCCAGCACGTCTCTTTCCTTTGTTCTTCGAACACTATAGCCACTCCTGTTTCCTGTGCATGCTCCCGAGCTCCCTATTTTCAGTGTGGTTTGCACTTGCTCCAGAGTACCAGGTTTTTTTTTAATTTTTTTATTATATTATTTTTGTCACCATACAGTACATCCCTGGTTTCTGATGTAAAGTTCGATGATTCATTAGTTACATATAACACCCAGTGCACCATGCAATACGTGCCCTCCTTACTATGCATCACCAGCCTATCCCATTCCCCCACCCCCCTCCCCTCTGAAGCCAGAGTACCAGTTTTCTGTCTGGTTGTGCACGCTCTCCCTAGCTCCTGGGATCAGTCCAGTTCCAGTGAGCAGTCCAGAGCTTCGGTTTTCAGTCTGGTCATGCACGTACCTGACTCTTGGTTTCAGTCTAGTTCGAGTTTGCGCTCCGGAGCTCTGGTTTTCAGTTTGGACATGTGTGCGCTTCTGAGCTCCTGGTTTCAGTCTGCTTTCTCATGGGTGCCTGTCTGTGAGTCCAGTCCTGCTTCCCAGTGCAGGTGCCTACTACTTCTCAGCTCCCGAGCACAGCGCTCCCTCCCCCTTCCGTTTATCTTCTGATATCTGTGCGCAGATCCTTGGCTCCCTGCTTTGTACCTCAATATTCAGGGCTGGAGATGTTCATTTGAAGAGATCCAGGTGTATCTTCCTGCGTCTCAGGCTGATTTTGTGGGCTTTCAGGCTGGTCTGGTAGATACCTAGCTCGACTCAGGGAACCAGTTGAAAAAGGGGTCCCGTACTCCTCTGCCATCTTTTTCCCCCATTTTTTTAATTTAAATTCAATTTAGTTAGGGGCACCTGGGTGGCTCAGTCATTAAGTGTGTCCAGGAGGGAGTGAGAAGGCTGGTAAGCATCTACCTTCGGCTCAGGGCGTGATCCCGGTGTTTTGGGATCGAACCCCACATCAGGTTCCTCTGCTGGGAGCCTGCTTCTTCCTCTCCCACTCTGCCTGCTTGTGTTCCCTTTCTCACTGCCTGTCTCTCTCTCTCTATCAAATAAATAAATAAATAAAATCTTTTTTAAAAATTCAGTTAACATATAGTGCATTACAGTTTCAGGAATACCATTTAGTGATTCATCAGTTGCATATAACAGCCAATGTGTAGGCTGTTATTTTTTAAGGTTACTAAGTAATGAGAGTAGAGGCGAAAACTAGGAAAAATTAAAGTACCACAAATCTCACTATTCTTAATGAGATTCAGTTGTATTGTTTGAATAAACACTACCTAGGTTGCTGAAAGTGTTTGATTAACTTCATGTGTTCTGAAAAAAGTTTATTCTGACAAATTTTACCAGGCTTTACATTATCTTTATGGAGGAACAAATTTTTGGAGGTCCTTACTGCCCACCCTTTTAACTGACATTATTCTATACAATTACCCTTTAAATTAGTTAAATGAAGAAAAATAAATAAATATGTAATTTTGGTCTCTATTGTCATTACCAACATAACTACATTTATTGGAGCTGTTAATTTTTTTAATAATAATATTTTTTATTATATTATGTTAGTCACCATACAGTACATCCTCAGTTTTTGATGTAAAGTTCCATGATTCATTAGTTGCGTATAAAACCCAGTGCACCATGCAATACATACCCTCCTTACTACCCATCGGAGGTGTTAATTTTTTCATGTGGATTCTAATTGGTATCTGGTGTCACTTTTTTTTTTCAGCCTGAAAACTTCCCTTAGTATTTCTCGTAAGGGATGTCTTCAAGCAATAAATTATCTTGGTTTTTGTTTATCTGGGAATGTCTTTATTTCTCTTTCATTTTTGAAGGATACCTTTACCATATATACAATCTTATTTGACAGTTGGTTTTCTTTATTTATTGAAGTCTAATTAACATACAGTGTTATATTGGTTCCAGGTATATGACATATTAATTCAACAACTCTATTTATTATTTTCTTTCTGCATTTTGACTATGTTATCCCACTGCTTCTATTGTTTCTCAGAAGTTAGCTGTTAACCTTCTGATTTGCTTGTACGTGATGAGTCATTTTTCTTTTGCTCTTTCAAGAGTCTTTCTTTGTCTTTATTTTTGGAAGTCTGATTATAGTATGTTAAGACTTTTTAAAAATTTATTGTAGATGAAATTCATTGATCGTCTTGGATGTACAGGTTAATGTTTTTATCAAAATTGGGACAATTTCAGCTATTGTTTTTTTCAAATATTCTTTATTTTCCTTTCTCTTTCTCTTTGCTTTCTGGGACTCCAATTTTGCGTACCCTTGATGGTGTTCCCACGCCTTTTTATTCTTCATTCTTTTTTCTTCCTGTTCCTTAGACCAGACAATCCCAATTGACCTGTCTTCAAGTTTATTCTCTATTCTGCCAGTTCTAATCTTCCACTGAGCACCACCAATAAATTTTTCATTTCAATTATATAACTTTTCAACTCCAGAATTTTTATTTGGTTTTTTATTAGACTTCCATTCTCTTTATTAATAGTCTCTACTTAGCGAGACATTTTTCTAATGCATTTCTTTAGTTCTTTGAACATATTTAAAATAGCTTCTTTTGACTCTTTGCCCAATAGGTCCAAAGTTCTTCCTCAGGGACAATTTCAATTGAACACTTTTTTGTGTGTATAGATGATACTTGGTTTGTTTGTTGTTGATGTTGTTGTTGTTTTTGCATGTGTCATTTTTTTTGTTGAAAAAATGGACTTTAAATTAATACAATGTGGCAACTCTGAAATCAGTTTTTTTTCTTCTCTAGGGTTTGTTGTTGTTGTTGCTGTTTTTAGTGGCTTTCCTCAATTAACTTCTTTGACATATGTGGCCATTGAAGTCTCTGCATGAATAGCTTAATGGTCAGCTAATTATTAAATAGAGATTTCCTTTAATGCCTGGAACTAATTTGTTTTCCAGCTGTTGCCAAAGAACTCAGCGTATATGTTGGAGGGAGCCATCAACACCTAGGCAGGCAGTTTTCAATTGTGCCTTAGTTTTCATGTTCGACTTGTGAAAATCTTCAAAGTCAGCCAGAAGTGAGAGATTAAGGCATTTTAATGTCTTTCTGCTCAAATAAAGAATACAGCATAAATAAATGAACACATAAAACAAACAAAATCAATAGAGGAAATCAACAAAACAAAAAGGTTGTTCCTTGAAAAGTTCAAGAAAATTGGCAAACCTTTACCTCAAGTGACTAAGAAAAAGAGAAAACTCAAATTACTAAAATTATGAATAAAAAATGGGACATTAATACCAACTTTACAGAAATAAAAATAATTATAAGGGATAACTATGAACAATTGTAAGCCAAAAAATTAGATAACCTAGATGAAAAAGACAAATTTCTATGAAGACACAAAGTACTGAAAATGACTCAAGAAAAAATAGAAAATCTTAATAGACATGTAAAGAGATTGAATTAATAATCTAAAATCTTATTACAAAGAAAAGCCTAGAATGATATGACTTTCTTAATGAATTCTACCAAAAGTTTAAAGAAGAATTAACATCAATCCTTCAAAAGCTCTTCCAAAAAATGGAAGGGGACACTCCCCAACTCATTTTATGAAGCCAATATTACTAGGATACAAAATTTAAATAAAGACATCTCAAGAAAATAAAAATATGAATGAATGTCTCTTATGAAAATAAACACAAAAATTATCAAAATATGAACAATCAAAATCTAGCAGCTTATAAAAAGGTTTAGACATCTTGACAAAAGTGGAATTTATTCTAGAAATGAGAGGTTAGCTTAACATACAAAAATCAGTCAATGCAATACACTATATAATAAAGGACAAAAGCCATAAAATGATCACCTCAATAGACACAGAAAAGAATTTGACAAAATCTAATACTCTTTCATGACAAAAACATTCAACCAATTAAGAATAGAAAGAGATTTTCTCAACCTGATAAAGGGTATCTAGCAAAAACCCAGCTATCATACTCAATAGTCTGCTGAGGAAACAGCTAAAACATCTTGTATATAGAGTGGTGAGAACTGGGACTAAGAAAAGGTTGGAACCATAAGATAGAAGGCTTTGAATGCCAGGTTGAGAAAGTTAGTCTTGATTTCATAGACAATAGTGACTTCACAAGAGGCACAGCTTAAGTAGTTGGGTGATTTCTAAAGAACATTCTGGTGGCTTCAGCTGAGAGTGGAGGCATGGAGTTCAGTGGAGGTTAGAGATAAGGGCCTGATCTAGGACCATGGCAGCTGAGATGGATAGGAGGAGATGGATTCAAGAGATATTAAAGAGATAGAATCAACAGAATTCGGTAACTGATTAGATGTAGATTCTGAGCAGGAGTAAAGAGTCAATGACAACTCCATTTAGGAGCATGGCTGGCTGGTAATGCGATTAACTAAAATGTTGAATTCTTCTGACTTTATGAAATGGAAAAAAGGCAGTACAGCATCCTCTGCATACAAATCTTTTGAGACATGAATACTATTATTCTTTTGAGAGGCCAATTTATTTTCTCAAGGCAAAATTCCTTCCACCTTTCCTCATAGATTTTATTTCCAACTGTTATAATCATTTTCTTTTGCTCTCTTCTAGATATTCTCTAATTTCTCTCACTTTCAGAATGCAAAACACAAACAGAATAGTGAGGATGGAGTTGTTGGGTTTGGCCAGGAAACCCTGACGCTGCAAATGAAAAGATTACTCCAGACATATTAGTAGGAGAAAGGAGAGGATGTGGGGACCATATGCTCTAGTGGTGAAAGGTCCAGAGCCAAGCTCTGCCTCCACGTTTATTGTGAACACTATCAATCCATCAAGGGAAAAAGAAAAACAAAAAGGAGTGCAAAGCTTTAATAATCAGGACAATAACATAGGGAGTATCCTGTCATTAGAACAGCTATGCCCATACACGTGTGCAGGCAGGAAGTACATGAGGACCAGAGATAAATGTTTCTCCTAAAGCATCTACTCCCCAGATGAGCACATTAAGCCACAACAAGGATCTGGCTGTTTTTAGCCCAGAAACTGCAAAGGAGGCCCAGTTTTATTGACACTCCTTTGCTCTTGATTATGCATCTCAGACCTTAAGATGCTTTTCCAGGTACAGACTGATACGGGTATCCTGTTTCCAGGTGTTTCCAATTTCTGATAAAAGAAACACTTGCCACCCATTCTCTTTGAAGTCTCCTTTTCCACCTCTTTTTGGGGTGAAACATTGGACCATGAGCCTGGATGCTGACAACTTTGGCTCTCCTGGAATCCTTGTGTGCAACCACTAACAAGCAATCACATAGCTCAATGGGAAAAGTATGATGGGGCCCGTATTCTTACTTCCACGGTTGCTGAGGTCTATACCCAGGGAGACCACGCTGACTGGATTCTCTCCCACTATAGTGTCCACACCTACTAAGAATCCAAAGTGAGGCTGCCTATATGCCAGGGATACAAGGCACAGTGACAGCTAAGATTGTCCATCATCTGCATGGGCCAGACACTGGACAGAGAGGCATTATACATATCACTGCTAATTTCCACAAAGTACAAATTATTTCTCTCATTTTACAGATGAAGATACTGAGGCTTAGAGAACATCTCACTTATCCAAGGTCACATAGCTGGTAGGTCTGGAGCCAAGAATAGGGCCCAGACCTGGTTGACTTCAAAACTCATAATACCACTCAGCCTCTAACAGATTTCCAAGGGTAATGACAAAGGGCCCTAATTTGCCCGAAGTGTTCACACTTGGCAAGTTAAAATGAATGGAATTACCTGCTCTATGGTGGTAACTTTTTAATCTCTGTTAATTATTTTATTCCTAAAACACTGTCAGTGTTAAGAGGATATTAGAGGACATCAAGGAAGGCAATGGCTCCACACCCCTCTGCCTAGGTTAGGCCACTCTTGAGAGATTGTGTTGTTCTGGGACCCACACTTGAAGAGGGCCACAAACACTGAAGTGTGTCCAGGAGGGAGTGAGAAGGCTGGGGAAGGGGCTGAGACCCAGGACACATGAGGAAAGTTGGAAGGACCTGGAACTGTTTAGCCTGGAATTGGTGGACTTTGGGTGACATTAAGACAGGTCATATCTTTCTCTGCTTCCATCTAATTCAGGACAAGAGATAAAGTCTTTATGATAGTCTACAAGGCGCTTTCCTATCTCCCCAACCCCAACATTACCTCTGTGACCTCATCTCCCATGATGTTCTCCTCACTAACTCCATTTTATCCACACTGAACTCCTGGTTATTCCTGATATACATTATCTGCTCTTGCCTCAGGACCTTATTTATCTCCTCTCTCAAATGTGACCTGCTCAGTGAGTCCTCTCTTGACCATTCTATTTTAAATTGCAACCTCCTGTCTTTCCCCCTCTATTTCTCTCAGTTGTACCTATCACCATCCGACATACTATATGTTTTGTTTATTTATTTGGTTTTTTGACTACCAACCCTCTTGGAAAATGAGTATGTCCCATGAGGACAGGGGTTTTATCTTTCTTGTTCACTGCTGCACACTCAGCACCTAGAACAGAACCTGGAATACAATAGATATTCAGTGTTTGTTGAACCAAAGAACACCATCTTTGCCTTCACATCTGGAAGGGTTGTTATAAGACAGAGAGTAGACAGCAGAAAGGATCCATGTGGTTCCAAGGAGCTAAGCTAGGCCAACAGCAGCTTAAAGAACGTCTTAGTGGACGGTTACATACAAAAGAATGAAACCAGACCACTTTCTAACACCATACATAAAAATAAACTCAAAATGGATTAAATACATAAATGTGAGACCTGAACATAGGCAGTAATTTCTCTAACATTGGCCATAGCAACATTTCTCTAGATGTATCTCTTAAGGCAAGGGAAACAAAAAGTAAACTATTGGGACTGTCAAAATAAAAACCTTTGCACAGTGAAGGAAACCATCAACAAAACAAAAGGCAATCTACTGAATGGGAGAGGATATTTCCAAATGATACATCCAATAAGGGATTAATACCCCCAAATATAAAGAACTTTCACAACTCAACACCAAAAACAAATGAATGAATGAATGAATGAATCCAATTAAAAAATGGGCAGAGGACATGAATAGGCTTTTTTTTTCCCAAAGAAGACATACAGATGGCTAACAGATACATGAAAAGATGTTCAACATCACTCATCATCAGGTAAATGCAAACAAAACACAATGAGATATCACCTCACACCTGTCATAATGGCTTAAATCAACAACACAAGAAATAACAAGTGTTGACAAGGATATGGAGGGAAAAAAACCTCTCACGCACTGTTGGTGGGAATATAAATTGGTACAGCCACTGTGGAAACAGTATAGAGGTTCCTGAAAAATTAAAAATAGAAAAACCATATGATCCAGTAATTGCACTGCTAAGTATTTACCAAAAGAAAATGAAAACACTAATCTGAAAAGTTTTATGCACCTCCATGTTTATTGCAGTTTTACAATAACCAAGATAAGGAAGTAACTTATATGTCACTGATAGATAAATGGATAAAGATGTAGTGTATATATACAATGAGATATTATGCAACCACAAAAGGGGATGAGTTCTTGCCATTTGTGACAACATGGATGGACCTAGACGGTATAATGCTAAGTGAAATAAGTCAGACTGAGTAAGACAAATACCATATGATTTTACTTAAATGTAGAATCTAAAAAAATTTTTCAAAACAAATTAGTTAAAAAACAAAAAACAGAATCAGACCTGTAAATATAGAGAAAAAACTGGTAGTTGCCAGAGGGAAAGGGGGTAGGAGAATGGGTAAAATGGGTGAAGAGGAGTGGGAGGCTTCCAGTATGGAATAAATGAGGCATGGGAATAAAAGTACAGCATAGGGAATATAGTCAATGATATTGTGAATAGTGTGGTATGGCAACAGTTGGTAGTTACACTTTTGGTGAGCATAGCATAACATATAAAGATGTTGGATTGCTATGTGTACTCCTGAAACCAATATAACATTGTGGGTCAACTATAATCAAATAAAGAAAAATTAATTTTAAAAAGAAGGCACATCTTGGGCATTAAAACTGCCCCAAGAATCTATGCCTGTGGAGGCGAGCAGGAAAAGGACAGATGGTGTAAGAAGAATTTAAGCATCAAAAGGGGAAGGGTAAGAAAAGGACTGCAGCTTGAGATTCTATGTTCTCCAGCCTCCTAATCTACAGATGAATAAACTGAGGCTCTGAGAAATCATCCAAATTTCCATCAGTTGTAGACAAAGCAGGGACTAATATGGTGTCCTGAATTTTAGGACAATGAATTTTTTTTTCAATAAGGCAGTATTTTGTGATTTCTAGAAATATTCACATTTGTTTGTGTCTGTTGTCCTTCTATGTACTCACTTCCCATTCCCCCTCTCCTTGGAGGAAACCAGGCCCTTGACAGAACTCTTGCAAGAGGGATTTCACAGTGTAGAAAGCAGAAGCAGACTGAATCGACCAAATCAATCATTCTCTTATGAAAGCTTGAAAATCCCATTAATTATATACTGTCATAAAGGAAGAGGCACTGGAAAGCCCAAAGAGAAAAAAAAGATAAGAGAAATCCCTATCTCTCCCAGCCCCACCTAGAAAAGAAGTGTTCCTGATTCTGAGGCAGTAGGAACTCAAGCACTGCTTGAGTGCAGATCCTTAAAGATGGGGAGGAGATGGAAAACGAGGGTGTCAGTGGTGATTGGAATAGGTTAAAGATTAGTTGCCATTGCCCTAATTTCTGTGAACCACAAGTGTCCCCTGAATTCCAGTGCCACCCTTGAAGGGGCCCCCAGTCATCACTGACACGGAATTTTTTGCTTCCCTGTTAGGATGGGGAGTTTGAAGTCATAATTTAGTTACAAAACAAAACAAAGGACTACCCACATCTGAGTTTGTGGACAGAGATAGATGCCCATTACATTTTTGTTTACTTGAAGAACATAACATTAATTTTAATCATGGCATTTGTGGCCAGGCAGAGCATCCACTTCCTGTTAGCAGTGGGGGCTGCCTAGGAGCTCTTAGGAAACCTCGTTAGATGCTCCATGTACTGGGTGAGCAACATGAAAAATGTGCTCAGGCATCCAGAGAGAGAAAGTGGAAAAGCAGGAAAGAAACTGAAGGAGCAGAGGAGAGCAGCCTTCAAGAGCCCATCAGACAGCAGTTATTCTCAGAGAATAAGGCTTTTTCCCACTGTGGCTATTAAGCGATTTACAATTAAGTACCTCTTCATGAGGCAGTGCTCCAATTGATGGTCTGAGCGGTGGCAGGCCCATTCTCCAGGCATCTAAGTGCTCATGTTTATTGACTCACTCTGCTATTCATCATGTTTCCCAGGCCACTTATTAGCAGCTTTAAGTGGGCCTACCTTTCTGGGAACAATTCCCAGAGATCCAAGGCTGAGGGGTAGGAGTGGGGGAAGGGAGTCCCTCCCTGGGCTAACAAGGGCCTCTTCTCTGGGCTTGGAGCTGGGAGACTGGGTTGGGCCCAGTGTAATAAGGAGGCAGCCAGAGTTCCCTTTCAGTTTCAGGAGTAGGGCCTGCTGCTGGGGTCATTGCTCAATTCACCCTTAGCATCCCTAATGTGCAACTAACCAGAAGCTTCACTACAAGCCTGATAGAAAAATGCAGGAGATTTGGAGTCCACTTATTTGTTTGTGTGAACTTTGGCAAGGGTCTTAATCTTTCTGAGGCTCAGTTTCCTCATCTTAAAATGTACATAACAATAGTGCTAACCTCATAGAGTTAAGGTAAGGATTACACAAGATAATGTGGTTAAAGTGTCTAGTGCATGCACATATCAATGACATTATTCATTCAAGGATTGAGGAATTATTAGTAGTAATCTTTCTCCTACACCACATCTTCCACCCCTACCTGCCCACTCTCTTTCTCTCCTTGACTTACAGTCAATGTTCTGTATTACCACAAGCAAGTCATTTCACTTTTACATGGCTCCTTTCCACCTCTGTAAAGTGGGGATGAGATCATCTGCTCTACCCACCTGCTCCAGGGGACTTTTAAAAGGTAATGGAGATGGAAAGAGATTGTAGACTAGAAAGTGCTACCCTCAGGTCGCTTGCTTTTATTGGCCAGGTCTGGATCTCAGAAGCCATGCAGCCCAGCTAAAGTGTAGGAATTATCCAGAGAAAGAACATGGTCCATAAGGCCCAGAGCCCAGTGAGGGTAGGGGCAGTGGGGAGCTAGAAGCTTACCCACAGCATCCTCCAAAAGATTTGTACAAAGGTATCTTACCTGTTGTGTTTACATCTGCTCTAAACAGATGCTGGGAACAAAGGCATAACCCCAGTCCTTAAGCAGACCAGAGAACAGCATGGGAGCTGACCAAGGTGGTTTCCTTGGTGATCTAAGGAAGGTCTTAGGATGTTTCCTCTTCCACCAGCATCCCCTTCCAGTATTACAAAGGAATCCCCAGGGGGTCACAGTGAAAGCAGCCATCAGTCACAGCAGAACAGGAGGAGCTCTTACCACTCATCTTTACAGCAGGTACAATGCACAAGTTATGTGGGATCCACACCACAGAAAAGAACTCCACTACAGGCCAACTGAGTCAGAAAGGGGTGGGGAGTGCTGGATTTAGGCAGTTGAAAAAGTTCCATGGGTTACTCTGTGGTAGCCCAGTCTTCTGACTTGCATATGGAAACTAGTCTAGTCAAATCTATGCCCAATGCACCCATATATTATTGATGGAGAAACTGAAACTTAGAAGAAGGGATTTTCCCAAGCCCAGCTGATTAATGAGGGTTAAAAATTAGGGCAGAAATCTAGGTCTCCCATACCACACAACCCCTTGAATTTCCAATGGATGTAATAAGATCTTCCTAGAAGGTCTTGCTCCAAAAGCCTTCTGAGCAACCATGACCCTCTTCCTTCTATGAGCAGTACCTGGCAGACAATTCAACATCTATGAATTATTAACTCCCCTACCAGGAGCTTCTCTCTTCTCTCTCTGACTTAAAAACTTAATTGTTTTTATTTTGCTTTGCTTGATTCATGAGGTACTGGGGGCCACCAAACTTCTTTGCTAATCTGGAAGGGACCCCAGGGAGTTTTCCTATGTGTCTGTGGCAGCATTATCTACAGTCTATAGCGGTTTCAAACAGATACAATTTCAGGCCTTCTGGCTTGGGCATGGCAAAAGAACTCAAGGGAATCCACTAGCAGGTGTTACAAGTCCTTGCTGATTATCAGGAGCCAGGGGTAAAACACATGCTTCCCCCTCAACCCCACAGCTGAATAGGTGTAACAGACAGCTGCCCAGGAAACATCTCTGCCCATATACCTGGGTGAAGAATGTCATTCCTGCAGCTTAGCTGGAGAGTCCCACCATTAGTATTATCCCTTAGATGGAGCCATCAGTAGGAGGTCCATAACTCTGCCCCCTGGCTGGTGAGGATGCCAGCACACTTGCACGAACTGAGGCTAATTTTAGAAGGCTAACCAGCCCCTGGCAGTTCTCAAAATGTGAAAAGTGTGATGGAGAGTTTACCAACACGGCATCAGACAGATCCAGGGCAAGATTTGGATGAAGAACTGAAGTTTCCTCTACTTTACTTTCAGCTCTGGCTCTGTTTCTCCAATGAATGACCCCCCCACCCCCCGCCAATCTCCTTGCTTTCTCCATTTCCCTTCAAGGGCAAACCCAATAACCATGGTCACAGGCATGCTGCTGTGGAACAAACCACAAGAATGCACTTTTGTGACAGGGGGAGAGGTCCTTCTTGAACCCAGTTTATTAGCATTCAGCAAAAGAAATATATGTTGTAACAAATAGGCAGTGCATCAAGTTATCCAGGTGTCAGTGAGAGCTAGAATTGGAGAGGTCATAATCCAGACAATTATGTGATGACTCAGAGATAAGGAAGGGGAAGCTAGGGCACATCCCGGGACCATGCTCCCCATTTTACACTGGGAGAGAAAAAACTCTTAACACCTGGGGTGAGTATGTGCTGCAGTTACCAATTTCTTCCCTCTGTTCCTCCAGCCATTTTATTTAATATGATCTAAATATACATTCCTGGTTTCTTCTCCATCCGCGCCCCATATACAGCAGGGAAAATAAGCACCAATAGTAATAAGAATAATAATTAAAGCCCTGCCTCTTAGTAGGCCCAACCCTCACACATATACATGCCATGTGGATTTTCTTCTTTGGAGTGACTGTAGGACAGAAAATTGGGAATCAGGCCAGCAAGCCATTACCGTGAGAGTCACTGGTCCCCCCATAATACCATTTGTATGTGAATGGGAGCAGAACAAGGAAGGGGAAATTGTGGTAGGGGGAGAGATACCCCCAAAGCAGCAAGAGGGGTCAAGGAGTTCTCCAACATCTCTCCTGGGCAAATGTCAACTGAGTTCTTGGAAAGGCCCATGCAAGGGTTTCCCCAATGAGATGGCCAATTAATTCATGGTGGTTGAAGCATCACTGTTATCTGTCTCCTCAGTGTCTTAGGAGAAAAGGGCATGATAGAAACTCCATGTCCTCCCCCACTGGGTGGAGAGTGTCCCCAAAATGCTCCCTTGGAGAAACTCAACATGACAAATAGCACAACATGGGGACTTATTTCAAAATGAAAGCACAAAACATAAAAAGGAGAGAGAGAGAGAGAGGAGAGATGGGTACTTCCAGAAGGTCTACACGTAGGGAAGGGGCAAGGCCCAAAAGAAAAAGTAAAGCCATAAACAACATGCTATCTACCAGGTTCTCTATGCCTGAATCACCTGGCATTTGTCATAGTACCTGGGCATCTTTTGCTGTCCCTATCATGGAGGGAAGGGATGAACAGTGAGATACATTGGGATAAGGAGGGGGGAAAGAGGGAGGACCCTAGGCAGTTGAGATGCCAGCCCTCTGCACAAGCAGCAGCAATTTTTGTGTCAACTTTGTTTTGTTTAAAACTGTAAACAGCACCACTTAAAAATAAAATATATCAGAAAAGAACAATTGATAAACATTGTTTTCCATGAATATAAAATGCAAACAATACAAAAATAGATAATTGACTTTTGATATATATATATATGTATATATATATATTAAAAACAACTTGGATGTAACATACACGTGGGTAAACTTGAAGTCTCCCTGCTAAATCCCCCATGCCTCCCTCTAGCAATTGGGCCCAGGGGCTGAGGGTGGGTGGGGTGGTGGCACTGGCAAGGGTGGGAAAGTTGCTGGCAACAGAATGAGAGGAATACACCTTGGGTGTAGGAAGCTACTTCCCTGCTTGGTACAGCATTAAGAAGGAAGAGACTAGTGTTGACCAAAGCCTTTGGCCCAGGAGGCTTACGGATAGGTGCCCAAGCTGAGTGCCCCAAAGCAGGGCTTCCTTGAAGCTGCTAAAGCACTGAGAAACTGGCAGCCCTGAAAGAAGGCTGCTAGTTGGCCTTCTTTATCCACAGTCACTGGATCCCCACAGACTGGTCTCATCTGAGAATTCCCAGGATCAGAGCTGTCTGGCACTATATAAGCCTGCTGGGTAGAAAGATGACAGCAGACATCTCCTTTCAAGTCGTATCTTCCTTTGAAATCACATCCAGAAGCATTATCACAGGACCTCACAATGTAGACATGGTGTTCATCTGGTCACAGCCTAAGATATGTGGGCTTGACATCAACACCAGCCAAGCAAGCACTGGCTATCTTTGGGGAGAGGCCTGGAGGTTTGTTGGCTCTCCCAGTGTCAGCCTGTGCTACCATCAACCACATGTCCCCGGCTAGATCTTCCTTCCTCTTCTAGGCTGCAGCTGGGATTTGGCCATGAACTGCTTGGATATAGAGTGAGAGTCAAAGGAGCCTGCTTCTATAGCCATGCACCCTGACTGTCCCACTTCTGGTGGTAAGGATCTTGTCCTTGGGCTGGAAAGGATATTGAAAGAACTTGCAGGCAGCAATGTTGTCCAAACCATGAGACGTTGCTCAGTTCTAGGCCCTACTCTGTATTTGACCTTCCAAAGCCCAGCAAAGTGTGTCAGGATGATCGATGACTATTCCCCTCAGAGGCGTATTCCCCTCAGCACCTCTCTTACTGCCCTCTTCTCACTGAGAGCAGACTTCTGCCTTTGGCCAAAGTCTAACCATCTACTTTTTCTCTTCTCAGATAGGCTGGAGGCCCAGCAGGGTCTGGAAGCTGGTGATGGCTCTACTACCTGCTGTGGCTGGCACAGTTTACATACAGATAGGAGCTTGAACTGCCCTGAAGGACAAGCAGAGAGAGAGGAGGCAAGTAGTCGGGTTTCCCTTGTTGTAAAGGCATTTGGTGTTTACTTCCTGCCAAACAGCCAGGACTATTTCAGCCCCACCCTCCTAGGGCAGCTTTGGTAAGTGGCCAGATGGTTGGAATTTGGGCATTTCTCTCCAGGAATGCTGTGCTTGGGGTAAGGAGAGCCTTCCTCATGCTTTCTTTCTTCAACTCCATGACTTATGTATTTCTTCACAATGCAGACAGAATTAGCCTGGAGAGTTTGTCTGGTTCCCTTGAACAGCGGTGTTAGTGCCACACAAAGTCATGTGGTACTTCCAGGGGTGAAGCTTTTATCAGACAGGTTTGCTCTTTGTGGGAAGAAGCACTACCAACCCCAATCTGAGAAATGGTGATAAAAACCAGCACAAATACATTCCCTGGTCAAGGGGAAGTTTACCATAAAGTTTGCCCCCTTGACTCAGGGGGCCAATAGCCTCTGTCTCCAAGAGCCCTGCTGACCTCTTCTCTTAACAGGCATGGAGATAAGTGGGGTAAGGGACAGGGGCAGGGAAGCAAGGATTATAATTTGGGTCAAAACATCCAGGCAAAAAATGTTCCATATTCTATTTCCAATAAAGAAATTAAAAAGGAACCCTCTCTTATTGGTGATTGAGAGGTTGAGCCAGGTTAGATTAGACTGTTGCAATGTCTTCCTGACAACAACTCTTCTTCACCAGTATTTCCAAGCTAGTTTAACATGAAAACTGTGGATGGAGAAGTGAGTGTACCATTCACTCCATAAAGGGCTGCAACTGCCATGCAAATCAGAATCCTGCAGCTTGGCAGAGTAAGGGCACAGGTCACAGTCTTTCCTCTCAAGAAGGGTGGTCCTTTTTGGATGCTAAGGACTTAGCTAATTAGATGGAAGCTCTTTAGAGAACCAGAACAGCAGCCTAGATGCCTTTGGTGTCCTGTCTTTTGGGAGTGCTAGCCTGGTGCCTCTGGAGCCTCTTTACAGCATCCAAATGAAGGGGTGGGCAAGGATTAAGGGAATTTTTTGCTTTGGGGGGAGAAACAATTTTCTCTTCTAAGAAGCTGGGTTACCTTGAGCTCTGCAATGTCTAAAATTCTCTCCTGCCAGCAGGGACAAATGGACCTCCCTCTCCTATCCTTCCCCTGCAACCCACAAAAACCCTGACCCCCTATAGCCAAGCCTAATTTAGGCCGCTTCTTTTCCTGTATCTCAATTGAAATAATACGTTTCTTGTGATGAGATTATGAAATTTCCTTTGGAGTAAAACAAAAATTCAAAAGTGTCTGTAACTCAGACATCACAAGCTTAAGAGAGGAAGAAGGAAAAAATCCTATCATTCCACAACTCCAGCCTTATGGCAGTATCTACAATAGAACAGTATTTTGTCTTCTGTTTGCAACTGAATGAATCTGATCACTCCATTAAGGGGACAGCATTTTTGTCTTTAACCCAAGCTATGGCAGACCAGGTTAAAAGGCCCCCATCTGGTTATAATGCCAAAGTCCACAGCAATAGGCAATGAGACACATGCTACTCGATCCTCTCTAAGGACAGCTAGCTGGGGTGGATAGATTATAATCATCTGATGTAATGGTGACAGCTATGCCAAGACTGAAGGGGGTGGGGGTGGGGAGAATCTGTACCATTATTTCACATTGTTAACAGCAAACAAGCCCCCATCCTCAAGTGGGAAGCAGTGCAGACCTGGCTGTTCATCAGTGGTTCATCATTCACTGTATGTAGGGGGGTGGCAGGGGTATTAAGGGTTCAGCCTGTGTCAAGGATGCATGCTATATATATATAATCACTAACTGGGTAACTGGAATAGGCACAAAATTACAGCATCCCAAACCCTGTATGGGTAGCAAGAAACCCCAAAAGGAAAAGCTGGAGCAACAGAGCAGCAGCAGCCTCCTGGGGCAGATGTACTCAAGCCAAATGTGACCACAGATTGGCAGAAGAGGGAAGTGGGAAAACAAAGGCAAAAACTCATAGAAGCTTTCCTTGGTCAAAAGGATTTTCAAGTTAAATAGCAACACCCATCCCCCCACCCCTCTGCCCAACCCCTGATCCCCATTCACATGCTCAGGCCCCATGCCCCCACTCCAGAATAGATGATGACTATTCAGCTAGCTTTCCATTCACAGCAGTGGAGGAGTAACTGGTGGGGAGGGGGAGAGAGGCACCTTGCTCAGCCATCTCCTTTGACATGTCAAGGATGGAAGCCCTGTAGTGAATGGGTTGAGGCTGCTGGGGCTCAGGCTGGACTCTGGGCAGCTGAGGGATGCCATGAGTGATGCCCACAGGCTTGGCCTGGGACAGAGGACTGGGGCTGAAGCCTCCAGAACTGGAGGAGCAACTGGGCTCATCAATAGGCAGCAGCATATCTTGAGGCTTGGCCCTCACATTCTGAGAGGCCTGTGGCTGCAGGTTATAACAAGGGACCATGGGCAGGGGTAGGTGTGAAGGCCGAGATAGCGGAGGCCTGGATATCCCAGGTGCCCTTGGCTCTGGCCCTGGTACTGACAGCAACATTGACATGGCCACAGGAGGTATGCAACAGGCTGTCTGCCCATATGGAGACTGGCCAGAAGACACATCCAACTGGCTGGGACTTATCCAGGCAGGGCCTGGCCCCACTGGGAGAGGACAGGGAGCCCAGGCAGGCCAGTCATAGGCCCCTGGTGGTTCAGTATAAAGGGACAAAGGACTGTCTCGGCCCCATTCTTCCTCCTCCTCTTCTTCTTCCTCATTTGAATCTTCCTGCTGAGCCTGAAGCTCATCAGACACCATGTATCCCTGGGGAAGGTGGGAATTGGAGAGCTCCAGTTCCAAGGTTTCCGCCGTGTCCAGGGATCGACTCCTTCTATTGAGGGCCATAGCAGCAGGTGGAGGCCGAGGGTGCATGCCGGGCAGTCCCAAGTAGCGAGGGAGACTGCTCACACCCCAGGGCAGACCTTGGTAGAATCGGCTGTGGTAGTTGTTGAATGTGTGTTTCTGGTAGTAGTCCAGCTCAAAAGCTTCCAAGGAGGCTGCAAGGTCTTCGTCATTGTGGAACTCAGGATTCTCTTCACACTTGCCTTCCCCATCCCGTTCCACATCAGCGATATCAAAGGTCACCATAGGGGGCAGTTCAGGGAGGTTTTGAGTGAAAGACGAGTCAGAGTCAGAGCTGCAGGACATGCTGGAGAAGAGGTTCCCACTGCTGGTGAACTCCACAAGGGCCTGTGAGAAACTCACAGTGGCATTCCCTTCCTTCTCAACCTCTTCTTCCTCTGGCTCCTCCGGGGGTGAATAAGTAGGGTAGGCCCTCCTTGGAGATCCTCCAAAGTTTGCTTCTTGCATGTCTGGCTCAAACATAGCATCACTTTGGAAGAGCTGCATCAGACAGGTACTTTGATCTATCTTAGAGCAGATTCCCTCAAAACGCTTCTCCAGAGGACGGAAGTCCCTCCAGTCTGGCTCACTGCTTGCAGTGGCAGGGAAAGCTGAGGTGGTTCCCCGGTGGGAAGTCTGAGAGGTCCCTGACACCCCTGTTACAAGGCCCATCACTGATGGGCCTAAGGGCCTCATCTGATATTCCATGACGGGCTTCTCCTGCCAGTCCTGAACCTCTCGGACTTGAGCCTCTTGAGCATGGGCCTCTCGGGCTTGGGCTTCCCTGGCATAGGCCTCTCGGGCTTGGGCCTCTCTGACATGAGCTTCTCGGGCATGGGTCTCCCTGGCATGAGTTTCTTGGGCATAGGCCTCCCTGGTGTAAGCCTCTCGGGCACGTGCTTCCTGTGCCTCTTGGGCCTCAAGCTGCTCTCGCCGAAGCTCCCAATACAACAACTGTTTCTGGATGGTCACTAGCCGTTCTTCCTCTGTCTCCATTGCCCCAGGTGGCCGAGAGGAAGGAAAGGGCTCAAAGTTCAAGAAGGGGTCAAATATCGCAGAGCTGCGACCATGGAGGTCATAAAGACAGTCATCTACAGGTGGGGATGTCTCAAGATTATCATCTGGCTCATAGAACTCATACAGGGCATCTCCGCTGTAGCTGTCTCGGGGCAGACAATTTCTGCGGACAAGCCCCAAGGCCTCACCTGAATCATCCTCAAATCCAGGTGTTGCGGAGTCATAATAACCCTCATCACTATTGGGGGCAGACTCTTGCTGGTCACTCTGAGGAGTCAAAAGGTCCCCAGGGGTTAAGCCAGGATAAGATCGAACTGAGTCAAGGAACATGTAGCCATGGTGGCCTGGGGATGTGATGGGATGGTAGCCCAAATTCAGATTGGACCTTGGGTACATGTGGGCACTTGCCCACAGATATTCTAAGTCATAATCTTCCTCCTTGACACCATCTTCTTCCTCCTCTAATTCCACCTCCTCCTCCTCCTCCTCCTCTTCCTCCTCCTCATCATCCGGCAAGGCCATTTCTTCCCCACCTCCTTGGTAGGTCACCAGGCAGGAACTTCTCTTGGTCCCATCTCGATTGGCCCTCTGGCCTCCAGAGGCCATGCTGTCTGTCATACTGTCCATGTCCTGCTCTGCTATGATGTCACCACAACCTGTTAGTGAGTCAAAACTTTTCAGGGATGTGACATCCCCAAACAAGAGGCTTAGCTGGTCCCCAACAGGGCCATCTGGTGGATTTACCTCTTCCGCCACCACCTTCTGTCCTGTTTCTGGACTGTGGGGTTCCTCTGGGCCACTGACCTCAGAGGCAGGCTTGAGTTGCAGAAGTGTTGAGGCATAGGCCTCCTTGGGTTTTTCTGGATCTTTATAGCCTGTCTTCTCAGTGACTGCTGGAGAAGGCTCTGGTACTAAAGAAACTTTTGGTCCAGGAGCATCTTGGGATTTGGCATTTTCCTTTCTGGGGGCTTGGAGGATATCCTCAGTATGGGGCAGAATGGCTGAGCTCACACATTCATGAGGCCTGGCTCTGGCCCCTTCAGGCCCCTTGGCCCCTAGCTCACTTTGTTCAGCCCTAGAGACCTTGCTTTTGCGGTGACGGCGGATACTGCTGAAAAAGCCTTTCAGGCCTTTCTTTGGCTTGGGTGCAGAGGGAGCCTTCACAGCCCCAGCTTTCTCTGTGGCTCCAGCCACAGATGTCTTGCATCTGGAGCCTGTCTCTAAAACCTCATGGGCACTCTGGGAACTGGGAAGTTGGCAGGGTGATTCAGGCAAGGGTAAGGCAAAGCTGGTTCCTTCACTGACAATGTCTTCAGGGCCACAGGCTGCTTCAGGCAGGCCATCATGAGTCTTGCTCTTGCTAAGACCCTTCTTGGAGATGCTTTTCCCAGAACCTTTGCTTCGCCCCCCTCCAAAGAAACTAGGCAGGGTACAGATGCCCTTCTTGCCACCAAAAAGTTTCATGGCAGTTTTCCTCAGCCTACCTGGGCCAGATGAGGGTGGCTCTGACACTGGCCCTTCTGTTATCTCAGCTGCCTTGTTCTTGGCTCCTTTCTCTGCCCCTGGGTCCTGGGTGTCTATAGAGGTTACTGCTCCCTTGGCCTGAGAAGCTTCATCCTTTCCAGTCTCCATGGTGATGGGGACAACTCAGGTATGTTCAGCTGAAAAAGCAGCCTTCTGCCTTCCAAGCACTGCTATAACATCATCAGTCAGGAAGCATCCCAGTTGGGTCTAGAGAAGATGAGAAAAACAAAGATAGAGAGAGTGTACTGGTAAGCTAGCAGCCAGGCTGGGTTTGTTTTCACAGGTGTCTGTTATTTCAGGCTTGAGTGGAACCAGAAAGGAAGTAAAAGAAAATGTAGGGAAAACCTTAATGCATTCCATATGGTTGGCTTGCTGGGCCAGCCTTCTCTGGGCCCCAAGGCAACAAAACCCTGCATTGAACAACAGACAGCAATCACCCCAGCCCCTCACTGGGTTACTCCCTTTAGGCCACCCTAGGCTCTGAACACTGGCCAAAGGGAACTGTAGATGTGGGAAACGCCCAGTTGTCCTACTGACTGCAGGAGGAATTATCAAAGGGGTAAGGGAGGGGGAGGCAGGAGAGGCAGCAGGGAGGTCAGCTCCGATGACACAGAATTTTTGAAAACCATTTGGCAAAACAGCCCATTGTGTCCTCACTGGGCTCTGCAAGATCCAGGCCTCAATTTCACATTAGTCTGGGTTCTCACTGACATTTTTCCTGGGGCTAGAGTAGACCTGAAGCTTCACCCCTTCCCCACAGGCTCCCTAGATCGCCTTACATGTGCATGCTCAGACCTTCAGAAGCCCAGAATAGGAGCTTCACAGATCCACATTCCAGAGCTGCAATCCAGAATCTGCTAAAAGCGCATGGTGGCCTTCGGGCAAGGCACTGTCTAGACTTCAGTATCCTTGGTTCAAGAGGCCTAGCAATACTTCCCCCTCATAGTGGTTATGCGAGGTCTAGGTCAGACTCTATTGACTCTTCTGCTGGGAAAAAAATTTAATGTGGCTCTTGGCAACTGGAACCCCCATGTTCCACTTTAGAACCATGAGGCAAATTATTTCTTCTCCACTCCCCTCATTATTTTGACCCCCATCTAGCTCCCTATCTAGAAAGGGAACTCCTTGAAGGCATAACTCCACATGATTCATGTTCCTGGCCTAGAAGTTATCTCAACAGTTATTAAATAAATAAACCTGGTACAAGCACACCTTTCTGGTCCAGGCTCCCAATCCTCTAAACATTCAAATGCTACAGAGATGGAATAAAAATTACTATCCACCACCTACCCCAACACATGTCCTCCACCCCAAATCTGATACATTCATTCTACTGACCCCAGCTGGTTGATGGATGGATCAGTGACCAGCCTGCTAAAACCTAATGACCTATCCCTGGAAAGTTCCTCACCACTGTGTCTCCTCTCTGTAGAGTAGCCACCAGCAGACAGGAAGCTAGGGTAAAGAAAGGAGGTAAAACAACTGCTGGGAGCCAGAAAGAGACAGGGAAGGCTTGCTGGTGTCCCTGAAGTAGTTTGCCAGCACATCAACCCTATAATTGGTTACAACAGTAATTAGACTCACATATTCACCTGCAGTGGAAGATTATGGATCAGCACTGGGGGTGTAGAGAGACTGGCAGCTAACTAGCCCCTGACCTAATTGGAGGAACCCTCCTGGAGCCCCTGATCCTGTCCTGCAAACATTAATTTTGTGCCTTGTGCCTTGCTTGGCTTCACACTTGAATCATCAGTGTGACCAGGCTTCCATCAGGAGCACTCTGCATAACTGAATATTAAAATTGGAGCAAGATAATGGCTGGTTATCCAGAAAAGAAAAGAGAAAAGATATCTGATCCCTTCTCTGCAGAGATGTGTAATGTCATTTGCTCAGGTAATTTTTTTTTCCTGGATGACATATTTTTACATGATATTGCTCCAGCTCAGCTCCTCCTCCCCCACAAGAGATCCCTACAGTAGACAGTGCCACTACCACCCTGAAATACAAATCATGCACACACACACAACCACTCAGAGTCCTCTCCTCAGGGATCGGATGAGAATGGGCCCTATCATCTATCTGAATTCTCCACTTTTCAAAACAGAGATGTTTTTACTTCACCCCTGAAAATATTGACAGTGTTGTCATTTATGGTACTAGACATGAGAGAGATGGGGTAGCAGTAGTCGAGTTGTTTATGAAATTGTATTCCCCTCTGTGGGATTTATGAAACAAACCTCTCCTGAACATTTGGTAAGTGATAGACTTTGAACTCAGTTCTACAAGGTAGGCCAAGAAGGGGGAACCCCTAGCTAGTACTTTTGGGGGATTTCCTAGGCTAATAGGGAAAGGGTCCTATATGTAGGACACAACATAATAAAAGTCTTAAAGAAGAGCCATCATCTTAAGATGCATGGTGGAATATCCTTTTTCATACCTTGTTATCATATCCCAGGATAAATCTGAAAAGCAGAAAGACACCCCCTAGGTTCAGAAAAGCTGCCTTGAGGAGAAGGCATTCAATCTGGGCCTTGTCATACAGGAGTGAGTAGAAATGGCAATGATTTAGGGTAAGAGATGAGTGAGACTAGTATGTATGGCTGGGCATCAGGAAGACCAAGGGCCAAGTGAAAAACCTCACGGGCCTAAACATCCTTGTGGATAGAAGGCTGAATTTCCCTGCTGGGCTTAGGGATGGAGTTCCTATGAACAGAGGGATTAGGCAAATTGAATCTTAAAGAGGGTTGCTTTCCAGAACCTTGATGCCCTCGCTAGAGGGCAGTTTCTGTGGGCCTTCTCTTACCCTTGCTCTTGTGCTCCACTAGGATAAAAGCCAGCCCACTACTTTCTGCATTGTCCCCTTCCCTGCCACAGGAATCTTCAGTGTATTGTGGAAGGAGCCATGAGCTGCAGGGCTGGGTTCCAGACCATTCCAGGGGACCCTGAACAGGCCAAGGCACCCTTCTGAGGCTTGAGCACTTATGAAATGGGAGATAACTAGAATGGTGTGACAATTAGATGAGATAATGGACAACAAACACACTTTGTAAACTGTAAAGTACAGTGCAAAAGGGAAATATTAACATTACTGTTATTATTACCACCTTCCAAGTCAGATCCCAGTTTCTTAGGAAGTAGTAGACCATGTGTAAAAGGCCACTTATTTGGGAAAGGCATTCACTGTGGGGAGCCTGAGGGACCAGCTGCCTTGGCCATGCTGAGGAAAAGCCAGGTGTAAGGGGATTTTAAAAACAGGAGTGTGGATTTATACAAAGTCCTCTGCTAGGGGCAGTTTTAAAAGCATGTGTCTGGTGAGAGTGGGTGAACTCGGCCGGGGTATCTCTGGGACTGGAATCCTCTCCCTACAACTTCAGGCCCTCCTCCTAACTAGGACCAGGGTCATCTTTGCTGGCAAGGACCAGCCTTGAAACTATGTTGTCTCCCATTTCCCTACCTTGTCCTTCCCAGGGCCATGCACCTCCCCACAGCCACCCATAATGTCTATGCTTTTGTCTCCCCAGGACAGTAGAACAGGAGGTAGAAGGGATCACCCATAGCTGGTATCCCCAGCCCTACCTAGCTACCTCTAGCCCAGATCCCTTCTCCACATTCCTTGCTACCTTACTTGGTCCCAGTGTTGTCCTTCCCCAATGGGCTATGTGCCTTTATTTGGGACCATAGAATTGACTGGCCAGGAGAGTGAAGTGGGGCAGAAGGCAAAGGGGATTGCAAGGGACAGACCCTATAACCCTTTCAGGTTGGAGCTGACTTCCCTCATGGTTCCTGCCAAGGAAGTGGTCCTGCCAAATGCAGGGCCCTTCAACCCTTGGGTTTCTCAACCTGTGTGGCTAAGTTTCTCATGGACTGGTGGGTAAGGGAACACTCTAAGGCTACTCTGTGACCCCTGGAAGGGTCTGTTTATTGCAGCTACTGCTATCATGGCAGGGAGTGGGATGTGGCCATCTTTGCTCCCAGGACCAGCCTCAGGCCATGCTGGGACCAGTGGAAGGCTGGCTTCAGGGCAGAGCTTTTTTTCCCCTCCCTTCCTCTCAAAACACAAGCAGGAGACCAGCCGCAAACTTGCCCCAGGAACCCTTCTTAGTGAGGAGGAAACAGCTGCAGCCTGAGCCTTACATATTTTGCTCCCAGCTCAGCTTCCTGGGGCTAGCTCAGCCAACTTAGAGTTCAGGGAAGAAGTATATGGATTCACACAGTAGCTCCAGAGGCCTGACCTCAACCAATCACAGTTCCCTAGACCTCCACCGAGCAGTTTTCCTGGGGGTAAGCCTACTCTGGGCCCATCTTGCCCTTGTGTATGGGGGCATGGTAACTAAAGAAGCAGTGGTGAGGATAGAGAGCCCTCCCCGCAACAAGAGTCAGACCATTCTGCACTATAATCAGCTCTGCCTACCTGGGGGAAATCTAGCAAGTTCCCTCAGTTTCCTCAACTGGAAAATGAGGCTATTGAGAGTGTTTACCTCTTAAAACTATTGTAAGGAACAAAACCAATGTATATCTGTATACCAAATAAAATTCATTATATAGCAGAGACTCAAACACATAGCAACTAATTTTTTAAAATATTTTCTTCAAACTATACTTGGACAATTTCCAGCAGCAAAACCCCTTGGTTTCTGTAAGTCACCAAAACTCCTTGGGCCTCAGTTGCCCCAAATGGTAAATGTAGTTATCTCACAGCAGGCTTTAGCTGCTCTTTTACCCAACCTTTGATATTCAGGGACCTAAAATGTTGCTTCCAGTCAGCTACTGGCTAGTAATTCGGGATTATCTGGGAATTTCAACTAGCCAGCTTCTGTAGCCTAGGCCAGAAAGATCAACAATTCAAATTCAGCTAAATGTACCAACATCAAAGGAGATGCAAATCAACAGGCACCCTTCACCCAATGGGGCACTTACCAGTTTACAAAGCACTCCCCACTCCCTTACCTCCCATTTCCCATTCCCAGCAATCCATTAATCAGTCCTGGTGGGAGATGCTAACTCCTCATCACCTTGTCACAAAAAAGGACTATCTAGACTTGGGAAAAGGCTTACCTAAGTTCACACAGTGGGATGGTGACAAAGCCACAACAGCCACCAGGCTGCTGGAGTCCCCATTCCAATGCCATTTTGCTGCACAGGGCTAGCTCCCAATAGAAGGAGGAAGACTGACAGCAAGGACTTTACAGTTTCCCCTCACACCTGAAAGCCATCATCTCCCCCTCCCCTTGCACCCCTCCCAGCCCAGCTGAGCTTTCTCTGAAGCACTTCCATTCCTCACTTGGCTGCCACTGTTTTGGCCCCACCTAGCACATTCCAGAAAGTGTGCTGACTTCAGAATACAAAGGCTGCCAACCCAGACTGTGGCTGCTCTTCTCATCAGCAATTCCACCAACACCACTCCCAAGCTGTGGAACACATTCCTTTACTCTCCTTTTCCTTGGGAGATAAGTTTGAGGGGCTAAAAAAGGTTCAAACAGAAACTTGCCACTGGGGACAAAGATGCAGAATTTGAGCTGTTATTTAAAGAAAATGACCTATGAGATGGTCTGGAACTGGAATCACCCATTTCTAAAGCCCACAGCCAATGTCCACTCTCAAAACCATTTGTTCAGGGCCTGAAGGGCTGCCTCACTTGGCATCCTTTTGTGAAGCTATACAGACTGCTGGCAGAGCTATATCCAAGCTATCCTTGCAACCACATGTCCCCTAACTTGCAGCCTTACCATTAAGGAGCACCTCCTCTCAAGTGGGTATCTCATAACCTCTAGATGCAGCACAGACCCCAAAATGGGCCTTCTTGCTTGGTTCCCATTTGCCCACCACCAGCCCCTCAAATGAGTTAACATACTCAGCTGAGGGTAATTCATTCTGGCAGGCCTTGGTCTATCTGTTCATCTCTCTCAAACGGACCCTCCTTCATCTTATAGTCACTACATCTAGCACAGAGCAGGAGCTCAAACAACATTGGCTCAACTGAAATCTAACTCAGCTAGAGTTTGTCAGCCCAGAACTAAAATGCTAGCTTCATCCCTTACAAGTGGTGGGGTTTGAGAAATTGGTCTAACCTCTCTGAAACTCGAACACCTTATCTAGAAAATGTAGAAATCCAATCATGCAGGATCACTACAAGAATTTGAGATGATAACTGGAAAGGGTAAATTGCTCTCTAGTTACTGAGCAGATGTTCAATAAAAGACCCTTGTGATGGGGCCTCTTGCAGCCACCTTCTCCACTCTAGCTCCTCAGCTGCCAGCCCATGTTCTCTGAAGATGATACAAGCCTCTTAGCTGAGCTCCCTCTGGTCCTTACCTGCCACAACACTGAAATCCCACCCGTTCCCTCCCCTTCTTCCATCTCTTCCACACCTTTGCCAGATTCATTTTTACAACCCTGATTTCAGTGCCTCACTCTTCTACTTACCAAATTATTACATACCGCCTACAGGATCAGGGTCAAACCCCTTTCACTGACCTTCAAGACCTACTCTCCCTGCATGCCCCTTGCAGGTTTCCTAGCCTCACTTGTCTATCCTTTAGCCCCAAATACATAGGGTCTTCTCCAGTCTAGTAGGTATGGTCACCCAAACATCACTTCTTCCTAGAAACTGGCTTTCCTGGTGAGTCTTTTTGATGCCCCACTTTCTCCTCAGGCTGCTGAGGTTCCCTGCCCAGCTTGCCTGGAATGATGGGGGTTCTGGGAGCCAAGCCATCTATTTGCTACTCCCCTCTCAGGCTCCCAAACCTCCTTAGAGAAGAACGTATCTGAGGTGGGTGCCATGCCTGCTTAGGAAGGCTTCTACGATGCCAGTACTAACCAAGCAAGGGTGACATCAAAGACCCCCCACCCAGTTCAGGTGAAGAATAAGAGGAGCCAACTCCAGGGAAACAGAGGTGACAAGGCAGCCAAGGAAAGCCTGAAGAGGAACAGCTGGGCCAATGAACAATGGAGACCCTGAACTTTTCCAGGTATCCACTTCCCTATATATAGCATAGCCTATGTGAGAGGCCAGGTAATGAAACGGAGGCTTGGGAGGGGATCAGAATCAGTATATCAGTGTACTTAGAGGGAGAAACCTTGAACTGAGGGGCAAGAGCTTTATGTTCCTGTGTAACCTTGAGCAAATCCCTTCCCTTTTCAGAGCCTCAGTTTCCCCATCTAGAAATGGGAGAATGAACTAGGGGTCTGCTTGCTCCAGGCTGTGTGAGAAGCTAGGAGAAGGGTAGCACTGTGTCCAGTTGTCTAGTGGCTGCAGAAAGAGAAGGCATGGTGGGGGCATGTAATTTTTTTTTTTAATATTTTATTTATTTATTTGACAGAGATAGAGACAGCTAGCGAGAGAGGGAACACAAGCAGGGGGAGTGGGAGAGGTAGAAGCAGGCTCATAGCAGAGGAGCCTGATGTGGGGCTCGAACCCATAACGCCGGGATCACGCCCTGAGCCGAAGGCAGACGCTTAACTGCTGTGCCACCCAGGCGCCCCGGGGGCATGTAATTTTGGGCGTCCCAGGCTTTAGTGGAAGGCCTGCATGCCTAACTGGTTAGGCTAAGTCCACCACTGCACTACAGTCCAGCCTCACTTCTCATGCCTCCCTCTACAGAACCCTGCTCAACACTTTATTTTTTTCAAAATGCACTAGGCCTGGCCTGCAAATATTTCCTATATGCCCAGAGGGAAGGGGGACCAGAACGGTCCGGTCCAGCCTGCTCTTCCCTGAGTAGCCCCCAGCAGGGAGAGTTGAGGAGCGCTGGCTGGAAAAGTTGGGTTAGTATTGCTTGTAAGCCCAGCAGGGAAAAAAAAAAACAAAAACAAACAAACAAAACAAAAAACCTGCAGGAGAGGGGCGCCTGGGTAGCCCAGTCCTTAAGCGTCCTGGATCAAGTCCCATATTGGGCTCCTCGGCTGGGAGCCTGCTTCTTCCTTTCCCTCTCCCCTGCTGTGTTCCCTCTCTTGCTGGCTGTCTCTCTGTCACATAAATAAATAAAATCTTTTAAAAAAAACCTGCAGGAGATGAAAGCACTGAAGGCTCTGCAACAAGAACTGCAGATCAAAAGGTCCCAAATGCTCCTGTAGCACCAGTATGCCTGCCTCTGCTGCCAGCAAGCCCCCTCACATTATTTTCTTCATTGTCCATAATTATCCCCTAATCCCAAAAGGGGAGGTGTGGAGAAGCAATGTGCCCTCCCTCAGCTGGCACCTGCACCTTCTCAGTGGTTCTGGTTTCCCTAACTTTCTTCCTGGAGATACACTTACACATGCACAAGTTTGAAAAATAAGACCAAGGAGAGGAGATGAAAAACACTGTGATTATTTAATTCAGAGAACAGAAATTGGGAGTGGGAGAGATGGTTTAACGCCCATGAAATCTCCATTGGTTTGTTAAGCAGAAGCAACAATAGCTAGCTGCCCCCAACCTTACTGCCGAATACTCACACACACACACACACACACGCACACACACACACACACACACACACACACACACAAACACATGCACTCATGCACGCACAAACACGTGCATGCACACAAAGTTTATGTATAGCATGTATAGCAAGGTTTATGTATAGCAAGGTTTATGTATACCAGAGGCTCAGATTAGCCCTAAGAACTTCCTGGCAGCGTGAGATGTGTGACCAAGGAATGAGTGATACAGGGAGGAAATGCCCCCTCTGGAGGATTTACCTTTATCACCTAGTTTCTCAGCCTGGATTGATTCAAGGCAGGGAAACTACTGGAATAACACTGGGCATGCCCTCTTCTAGCCTCAAGAAGCCTATCTGTAAGTGAGGGGGCTGGAAGCCCCTTTTCCCTCTTTGGTTCTACAAACAAGCCAGTGACCTGCCAGACTTGCTGTTATTTATTTCCTTATTCCCCTGGATGAGCGGAGCAGTGTTGCCCCCATACCTCATACACATACTTTCAGAGAGTGTAAATGCAACAGTTCTTGAGGAATTTTTAACACTTCCACTATACTAAGAGAAAATCATTGGACTTCCAACTTCTTCCAACTACCTCCCCTCCTTCTGAAACTTTCAGCCCCCCCAACAGGCTGCAGACCAAGACCAAGAAGGAAAATAGACATGAAAGGGAGGTAGAGGTCTTCAGATGGGGCCCCCAAGCTAAACCCAGCAACCTTCTCACTCTTGAGGAATGGATGAGGTGAGATTAGAGGTTAGTTAATAAGATTTGTATTGAACAGAGGCCACTGGAGACAGTGGGATACAGTGTAAGAGCCCTTGCGCAGGAGGCAACAGCCTATCCCTAAATGGAGTGTGACCTTAAGGAAGTCCCTGTTGCTTTCCAGGACTCAGTTTCCCCATCTTGTAAGCACAGAAGTCCAAACTGCTGCTCCATGAAGGCCTGTCCAGTTGGAAGGATGGGGATCAGCAGAAGCCTGGGGGATACTTAGCCTCCACCACATAGGTATGTAGGCTCTAGGCACTCTCCTTCAACTTCACGCCCTGCAAGGCTTAAAGGAAGCCAACATGGTGCAACTTCCCCCTAGAGATAGCTGCCCCTTGGTTCTATGTCCAGATCCAAAGGTGACCTCGTAGAGTCCCAATTTAGAGCATGCTTCCAATCCCTAAGACCTCTTTCTAAAATCCCATTTTATTATGGCATATTTGCACACACACATAGAAGTATCAAAACCTCTCAATTTTCCATTCTTCAATGGTCCTCTCTCCCAGTCTCCCAAGATCAGATGCCCATTCCATAGCCTGGCATTTAGGAATCCCCACCCCTGGGCACCAACCTCCTCTCTACCTTAAATCTAACAATCTCAACCAGAAAAGACTAAGTCACATCTCTCAACCTGGCTGCCAACCACCCCCTCCCATTCCTAATTTTGCTTATACCACTACTTTGCCTAGCCAAACCCCTGGAACTTTCTGGAAGCTTCCAGGGTGATCACCCTGCATATACAGATTTCTCCTCTCTCTCCACAGTAGTTTGTCTCTAGGCTCATGAATTAGCAACCAAAGATACATGTAGTCTGGGATCTGGGCAGTACAGATCTTGAGCTTGTTGTTGAAAGGAGACATCATGATTTTTTTTTTCCTTGTAGTTGCAACCCATTGCCCTTCTCCATTCTCATTAGGCGTACTCAATAAATATCTGAGCCTTGGGTATCATTTCTCTAATCACTTTCATATGGATCAGGACAAGTGCAACTTGGAGAGGTAAAGGTCTTCTTGAAAGCTCCACAAGACAGCAAGTCTTTCCAGAACATTCATGAACTACTATGCATTCCTAGGCTTTGAAGGGGTTGTGGCTGAGTTCAAGGTTCTATTTACCCCTCTGATGGGTTCTGAGAGAACCCAGATATCCATGATATCAGAGAGACAAAGTAGAGGCAGGGAAACTTAATTATAGTTTGCCTCCTATTATAATTTAAGCCACCAAATGGCCAAGGGACGCAGGCAAGCCTGGAGGAGTTCTGAAAAAGAAGAGGTCATTATGGGTTGCAAGAGACAGGCAGAAAAGACACCTGGCAGAAGGTGGGCCCAGAGGTGGGGCCTGAGAGGGAAAAGAATTTGCGCAGTGCAGGGTGAGTGGGTTTGGGTGTGAGGAAGGGAGTTATATGGGGAAGATACATTAGATGGCTGCTGGTTCGAGGCAGGGCAGAGAGGAGGTCCAGCCCTGAGCTGGAGATATCCAGCTGCAAATAGAGGGTTGGTTTCCTTTGGTGCCTGGTCGAAGTGGCAAGAAGTGACTACAGTATATTATCTGCAGTCCTGGCTGGTGTCACAAAGGTCCCCAGCTAGCCTACCCCCAAGTGAGGGATTTACTCCTCTCAAATACCCAGGTTTTGCAGCCCACAGGGTTCTCCACCCTTAGAGGCTGGTCAAAGGTCCCGGAGGAGCCTGCCAGGCTCCTTGGTCACTCCCTCTCTCCTGGTCTTTGAAAAGGCCTAGAGTTTATTGCCAGAGGCAAACCATGGTGCAGTGACTGAGCCATGGGTGGGGCCAATGAGGGGGGCTGCACTGTGGGGACTGGGCTCTGCTAAAATGCCCTCCGGTGGTGCAGGGAGTCCAATAGCACAGTGCCCTCCACCTAGCCCATATCTATGCCTATACAGCAGGCTGGCAGAGCCACAGAGGGAAATATTTGTGTGTGGGAGGAGGCTCCCCTTGACCCTGAGGGCCATAACAGATGAGCCTGACTAAACCGAGGCTGGCTCTGCAGGGCCGGTCCAGCTGCTACCTGGGCACCTGGACTGTGGAGCACATTGAGGGCACAGCCCCTCTTTGCCAAGGAGCCTGGGCAAAGTCCTGCAGTCAGGTGGTCGCCAGTGTCAGAGGTGTCTGCAGTAGACAATGACAGTGGCTCAGCAGGCTGTGTATTTTAAGTAACTGCGAAGTTGGAGGGTTTGGCTGTCTTTCTAGCTCTCTCACACAGACCCAGAGGGTGCGTTCTCTACTACAATAATTGCTCCCTTGGCCTCTGGCACAGAAATCCCCCCACCAACATGATGCTTATCGCTATTTTTAAACGGGAGACAGGAGAGAAAAAAGCGGCCAGTGCTCTCCGAGGGGAGAGAGTCAAGGCGTGTGGGGACAAAGCGGCCTTGCAGATCTAACCCAAGGACTAGCTTCAGCTGCAGCTCTAACCTAAGGTCCAGCAAGAACTCCGCTGCCAGCCCGCCTGTCCGCGGGGACGGGTGCCAGATGTGCCTGGAGGCCCAGGAGCAGGGGGTGCGGCTGGTTGGGGCCCACAAGGCTGACGTTCCTAAGTGGGCAGCCCACAGGCCCAACTCAGCTCCCTGGCAGACAGTGTGGATAGCCCAATCCACGCCAAAGCCAGTATCCATTGGGCCCAGGCCAGCGCGCTGACTCCGTCCGCAGAGGGGAGAAGGAGGCAGGGGATGCTCAGGGGAGGGAAGGGGAGGCAGCTGGGCCGCTGGGGTGAGCAATACCCTAACACAGCTGTTCAGCTAATGTGCTACAACAAAGCTGCAGAGCTCCAGGCCTACAAATGCACCGCTGGGGGTGCTGGCTGGCGGTTCCCCTCCTGGGTTCGTGCGGTAGCACGTGCGGGCCCCATCCCCGCCTCCCCCGAGAGCCTGGAGGCATGGCCCAGGCTATCCTGCTTGCCTGCCCGTCCTCTGCACCCCCTCCAGCCCCGGTCGCCCGCGCCCAGGGGACTCTGCTTTGCCCCTCACCAGCCAGTCCTCAAGGCTGGTTCCTAGGGGGAACGGAGGGCGGCCCGGACGCCCACTGGCCCAGCCCTTGGAGCCCCTCTTCAGGCGGCCAGAGCGGAGCACGCGGGACTGCACCGGACGGCGGGCTGGCGGAGGCTCCTGGCTGCGCGCAACGCTTACCCGGCCCGGTCGAGTTTCCAGCCCGGTTATTGTCTGCTGTGCCGCCCTGGCCGGGGCTCGAGCCTAGGCTGCTGTGGCTGAGATCGCCGCCACTGCTCCTCCCGCCGCCGCCGCCGCCACGGCTCCAGTCACCTCCTGCACTGGGTCCCCTTCCCCAGGCTTGGGGCAGCTCCCCCATACCCCTCCCCAAGGACTCCGCTGCCACAGGGTGGGGCATCCGCGCCCTGATTGGCAGGTATGTGGCCCAATCGCCGCGGTGGGAAGGCGTGTCCCAACCCGCCCACTGTTTTCCTTGGTGCATTGCCCTTTAAATGCAAATAAGCCCGGGCGCGGTGTTGGCAGGAGGCGGAGAGGGTGAAGAACCCTTCGCTGGGACTCCCCATTCCCGCCCCCACACTGGGCGGATCGTGGCTTGGCTACCCAGTGAGCTCGCTGGGTCGGTCCCGCCCGGATGGGGCTCGCTGGAGCCCTGGAGTTCGGTTTCGGTTTTGCATACGCTCCCATTTCCGTGGACGCTGTGCGGTCGTGCTGAGGAGCCCTGGCCTCCACCCGGCAGTTTATTCCTGAGAGAGAGGCGGGCGAGGAGAGGCGGGGCGGAGGGGGCTGGGGAACCTGGGGGACTGCAAAGCCCCTTGGCTCCTCGCCGGGCCCAACATTAGGTGTAGAGATAGGGCCCCTAGGCGCGCGACCCCAGGCCGAGCAGCGGGGGGACTCACCTGCCAGGAAAGCCAATTACAGCGTCCATGCCCCAGTTTTGGTCTCTCATGCACACCAGGGCCCTTAGGGACCACCTAGGTCAGTTTGCACCCGTTACCCAAGGGCCTGCTGTTGCTCAGAGAAGGGAAGGCACTTCTTTGAGGTCACCTAGCCTGCCAGGGACAGGGGCGCATTTGGAATTCAGAACCCCAGGCTCCTGTCCTAGGCTACTTTCACTTTTCTCTGGAGAGACCTGTTCCTGTAGTTTGACCCTCACGCAAATTTGCAGCCTTTCATGGAACAAGATGGGATCTCTAAGGCCCCTAGAGGGCCCCTCAACCTTTTCATGGCAAACCAGGTTTGTGCAGTTCCCTGTCCCTGAAAAGTCTAGAAATTGAGAGAAAAATCTTGTCTGAGCCCTGACTGGAGGTCAAAGCTGAGGATGGAGTTAGGAGACCTGTACCAGCCTTTCTGGCTTCTGTGTTTGGGATGTGGCAGGTGGCCAGCCTGAGCTTGGGTCTTAATTAGCCTGAGGGCAGTAAATGGCTGCCAAGGACTAGTGAGCTGAGGCAATAAAGAATCCAGTTCTACCACTAGCTCAAGAATATCCAGAAGGCCCTACCCTAAAACTGTGAATGTCTGAAAAGGGTGGGGGGATTAAAGTTGAGGAGAGGGAAGAGATTAGAGAACAATGCCTGCCGTTTTTTGCATTTCAGGAGGAGTATTCTCTCCAGCTCTACAGGGTCCTGTCTGCCTTGAAAAGATCTGGCTGCTAGAGTGTAAAGAGGAAGACTGTTGCCTCTGAATGTGTGGAGCACAGGAACTGACATGGTTGCTAGGGCTGGTATCTGGCTCCAGCTCTACCTCAGATTTGCTGTATGAACTTGGCCAGTCCATTTTCCTCTCTGGGACAGTCTATCACCTCATCTCCACAAGCAGGGTATAAGATTGACCAAGCTCCTTGATCTCTTCCAAATCTGATAGTTGAACTCAATTCTTTCTATAATATTCCATGATGTTCTATGATCTTCCATGACATTCTTTTCTTTTTAATTTTTTTTATTTTAATTTTTTTAATTATATTATGTTAGGCACCATACAGTACATCCCTGGTTTCTGATGTATTCTGATGAATTCTGATGAATTCGATGATTCATTAGTTGCGTATAACACCCATCTCCAACAAAAAATGAGCAACTTGAATGTCAGACCTCCTATTCTGGTCCCGGGTCTAGATAAATGGCAGGCAGTAGGGAGCCACTGGCTCATTGTGTGACTTTGTTGGGCAAATACCTTCTCCTCCCTAGCCTTAGTTTCCCCATCGGGGTGGCTGAACTATAATATTTCCCTGGAGCTGTGCTTTCCTGCTTTGCAAAGTCCTGATTCTCATTTGTTGGACCTGATTTGGAGGTGTCTTTTTTCCAGCACCTCCTCCATAAGCTTCTGCAACTGCCTTGTGCCTCTGGTGGCCTGCCATTTGTTCATGTTTCACCTAGAACCCTGATTCTCTGAACTAGGCCAAACATTACAATTTGAAGAAGACAGTTTCCAAATCTGGAGCCCAGGGAAAAAGAGGGCCAGGGCAGTATCCACTGTGGGAATAGAGAGAGAGGAACTGTGCAAAGCAGTCAAGTGGTGGGCTTGAAATAATTGTGAGGCAAGGAGGTACCACGGTGCTACTCCCATCACAGGAGCTAGTCCTCCATGTCCTCTTCCCAGCTGCCAAATATTCAGTCATACCAGTTAGCCTTGGGATGGACAGATATTGAACATTGGGCTGGATCCAAATGATACAGGGTTTTAGAAAAACAAAAGTAGTCTTTGACATGCTAAAGAGGTCTCCCAGCTGTGTGCCCTTCTTGGTCCTGATATTTCTAAGTCTTGGGATGACATTGTGTATATGTACGTTAAGGAGAAAAGGGTGGTGGTGGGGTTGCACAGATCCTGATTTGTATGGTCCACTCTTCTCCAGGGACAGTGTATGGAAAGACCAAGTGTGGGCATAAACTTGTACCTCAAAATGCCTTCTCAAAGAGGGAGCCCTTGAGGACCCACTTCCACATGCTGACTGACACATGGTCAACCTGTTTGATCACTATAGGGGCTAGTCATGGGAGAGCAAGAATACTTTCTTAAGTCTTAGGTTTCTTCACCTACAAAATGGAGATAATACCTCTGCTGCTTGGTGTCATGTGGCTGCAGTGAAAAGCTTATGAGAACAGATGTGCAGGCTGTATGGAGGCAATTCCATAAACTCAGGTAGACAGACTGGTCCACATGAACACAGTGTTTCTTTCTTTCTTTACTAAATGTTCCATGGGTACCTCCTCTATGCCAGGCCTGGTGATAGGTATTGGGAAGAGCAGGTACAGTGGTAACATTCTAGGAGTATGGGCACCCAGTGGAGTTCTGAGAGGAGCTGAAAGACTAGAAGTCTGGCAAAAGTCATCTGGAACATTGTAGATGAAGAGTTTCCTTTTCCGCAGGGTGGGGAGGGGCATCAGAGAAAAGTTCACTGGAGGGATGACCCTGATGATTATGTCGAGTCAGAAAAGTAGGGAAAGGATTCCTGCCCCATCCAAAGCCCATCAGTGTGAGAGGGTGTAGTGGGTTGGGCAAGGGCCAGGATTCTGGACACCTGGGGCTGGTGTATATTGGTATAGGGCGAGAGAAAGTGTTTGTATAAGGGGAGAGAAAGAACTAAAATTAGGGCTGAAAAAGATAGGTGTGGGGCCAAAGTGTTTAAGAACATGACTTTCTGGCTAAAAGACTGAGGCTTAGCTAGCTAAGTTTGTGTTTCTCAGGAAAGCAAGCAGCATAGTGTAGTGACTTTGCTACCAGACTGCCTGAGCTGGGACGTTGGCCCCATCACTTAGGAGTGTTGTGACCTGAGCAAGTTATTCCACTTCTCTGTGTCTCACTTTTCCCTTCTGCAAAATGGGAATAATAATAGTACCCACGTCACAGAACTGGGGTAAGAATTAAATATTTCAAATGAGTATTTAACACAAAGCCTGATACACCCAAAGACCTCAATAAATGCTATCTAATTCTGCTATTATTATTATTGTTAGTCTCCTGATCCAGTGTACAGATCTTCAGTTATAGAACTTTTGACTTTGAAACCATTTTTTGATATAAACACACATGAGTTTATGACTTCTTATACACAAGTTTCTTTTTTTAAAATTTTATTTATTTGAGAGAGAGAGCGCGCACTTGTGAGCAGGGGAGGGAGGGGCAGAGGGAGAGGGAGATGCAGACTCCACGCTGAGCAGGGAGCCCAACACAGGGCCCTATCCCAGGACACCGAGATTATGACCTGAGCCAAAAGCAGACGCCCAACCAACTGAGCCATGTAGGTGCCCTCACAAGTTTTCTCTGATTGTACAGAGCCAGACCATGTTTCCCAGGGCAGAGGATCTCTGGACATCTTTGTATCCTTACACCCAACAGAAAGTTTAGCACAAACTTAATGCTCACCATATGTTTGTTGAACATAGTAAAATGAGGCATCTTCAGGTCTAATATTAAGCTTAGTTGCCAGCACCCACCAGAGTGATGTTGCCACTCTCTGAGCACCGTTGTGTCAGCCTCTGTATTTGGTGCCACACCCATAATGGTGAACTACCCACCGATTCTGGCCTTATGGCCGCCAGTGTAGTGGAGGAGGCACATAACCTATCAGGCCAATGCCCTGCAGTTTCTGACTTAGGCAAGGAAATAGACGGTGTTGTGATCCACTGAACTGAGAAATATAGGAACAGGATTAAGGAAAATGCAACAATGTGGATGGAACTACAGTGTATTATGCTAAGTGAAATAAGTCAGAAAATGTAATGATTCTGTTAAGGACATTGTAAGTTTGACTTGCCTGAAATCCCACTTCCAGGGCATTGTACTTGCTGTTCCCTCTGCCTACAGTATTTCTCCTCTGAATACTGACATGGTCTGTGTCTCATTTCCTTCAGATGTCTGCTTAAATGACACCTTTTTAGTGAGACCTTCCCTGGACACTTAAAATATAAAAAGCACTGCCACACACACACACACACACACACACACACACACACACACAAAGCAATCCCCATTTCTACCCTCTTCACTCTCCAAGCCCTTAATTGGCTTTTTTTCTTACCCGTAACATATATCAGTCTTTTTTTCATTAGATATTTTTTCCTGATTTGTTGAAGGTTAGTTGACCATAAAGTTGAGGGTCCATACCTGGGCTCTCTATTCTGTTCCACTGATTTATGTGTCTGTTTTTGTTCCAATACCATGCTGTCTTGGTGATCACAGCTTTGTAATATAGCTTGAATTCAGACAACGTGATGGCCCCAGCTTTGTTTTTCCTTGTCAACATTTCCTTGGTGATTCAGGGTCTTTTCTGGTTCCATAAAGAGCTTAGGATTGTTTGTTCCAGCTCTTTCAAAAATGCCATTGCTATTTTGATCAGGATGGTGTTGAAAGTATAGATTGCTCTGGGCAGCATAGACATTTTAACTATGTTTATTCTTCCAATCCATGAGCATGGAATGTTTTTCCATATCTTTGCATTTTTCCCAATTTCTTTCATAAGTGTTGTGTAGTTTCTAGAGTATAGATCCTTTACCTCTTTGGTTAGGTTTATTCCAAGGTATCTTATGGTTTTTGGTGCTATTGTAAATGGAATTGATTCCCTAATTTCTCTTTCTACAGTTACATTCTTAGTGTATATGAAAGCAACTGATTTCTGTGCACTGATTTTGTATCCTGCCACATTACTGAATTGCAGTATGAGTTCTAGTAATTTGGGGGTGGAATCTTTCTGGTTTTCCACATAAAGGATCATGTCATCTGCAAAGAGAGAGAGTTTGACTTTTTCTTTGCCAATTGGAATACCTTTTATTTCTTTTTGTTATCTGATGCTAGGAATTCTAGTATTATGTTGAACAATAGTGGTGAGAGTGGGCATCCTTGTTGTGTTCCTGATCTTAAGGGGAAGTCTCGAAGCTATTCCCCACTGAGAATGATATTTGCTCTGGGCTTTTCATAGATGGTTTTTATGAAATTGAAGAATGTACCCTCCATCCCTACACTCTGAAGGGTTTTAATCAGGAAAGGATGCTGTATTTTGTCAAATGCTTTTTCTACATCAACTAAAAGGACTATATGGTTCTTGTCTCTTCTCTTATTAATGTGTTCTATCACGTTGATTGATTTGTGAATGTTGAACCACCCTTGCACCCCAGGTTGTGATGCCACCTGCTTGTGATGGATAATCCTTTTAATGTACTGTTGAATCCTATTAGCTAAGGTATCGTTGAGAATGTTGGCATCCATATTTATCTGGCATATTTTTCTGTAATTCTCCTTTTTGATGGGGTCTTTGCCTGGTTTTGGGATCAAGGTAAGTCAAGCAGAGAAAGACAATTATCATATGGTTTCTCTCATCTATGGAGTATAAGAACTAGGAAGATCGGTAGGGGAAGAAAGGGATAAAGAAAGGGGGAGTAATCAGAAGGGGGAATAAAGCATGAGAGACTGTGGACTCTGAGAAACAAACTGCGAGCTTCAGAGGGGAGGGGGTGGGGGAATGGGATAGGCTGGTGATGGGTAGTAAGGAGGGCACATATTGCATGGTGCGCTGGGTGTTATACACAACTTATGAATCATCAAACTTTACATCAGAAACCAGGGATGTACTGTATGGTGACTAACATAATATAATAAAAAAATATTTTTAAAAAAAGGCAATGCTGGCCTCATAGAATGAGTTTGGAAGTTTTCCTTCTGTTTCTATTTTTTGAAACAGCTTCAGGAGATTAGGTATTATTTCTTCTTTGAATGTTTAGTAGAATTCCCCAGGGAATCCATCAGGCCCTGGACTCTTGTTTTTTGGGAAGTTTTTGACCATTGCTTCAATTTCAGTACTGGTTATTGGTCTATTCAGATTGTCAATTTCTTCCTGTTTCTGTCTTGGTAGTTTATAGGTTCCCAGGAAAGCATCCATTTCTTCCAGGTTGCTTAATTTATTGGCATAGAGTTGTTGATAATAATTTCTAATAATTATTTCCATTTCTTGGTGTTAGTCGTGATTTCTTCCCTTTCATTCATAGTTTTAATAATTTGGATCCTTTCTCTTTTCTTTTGGATAAGTCTGGCCAGTAGTTTATCAATCTTATTAATTCCTTCAAAGAACCAGCTTCCAGTTTCACTGATCTGCTCTACTGTATTTCTGGTTTCTAATTCATTGATCTCTGCTCTCATCTTAACTATTTCTCTTCTCCTGCTTGGCTTAGGCTTCATTTGAGAAGACATATGAATGGCTAACAGACACATGAAAAAATGTTCATCATCATTAGCCATCAGAGAAATTCAAATCAAAACCACATTGAGATACCACCTTGCACCACTTAGAATGGCTAAAATTAACAGGGCAGGAAACAACAAATATTGGAGAGGAGGTGGAAAAAGGAGACACTCTTACACTGTTGGTGGGAATGCAAGTTGGTACAGCCACTCTGGAAAACAGTGTGGAGGTCCCTCAAAAAGTTAAAAATAGAGCTACCCCATGACCCAGCCATTGCACTACTGGGTATTTACCCCAAAGATACAGATGTAGTGGAGAGAAGGGCCATATACACTCCAATGTTCATAGCAGCATTGTCCATGATAGCCAAACCATGGAAGGAGCCAAGATGCCCTTTAACAGATGAATGGATAAAGAAGATATGGTTCATATATACAATTGAATATTACTTAGCTATCAGAATGGAAGAATATCCACCATTAACGACATGGATAAACTGGAGGGGATTATGCTAAGGGAAGTAAGTCAAGCAGAGAAGGACAATTATCATATGGTTTCACTTACATGTGGAATATAAGGAATAGCATGAGGACATTAGGAAAAGGAAGGGAAAAATGAAAGGGTGGGAATGAGAAAGGGAGATGAACCATGAGAGACTATGGACTCTGGGAAACAAACTGAGGGTTTAGGAGGGGAGGGGTGTGGGGGGATGGGTTATCCCAATGATGGGTATCAAGGAGTGCATGTATTGGGATGAGCACTGGGTATTATACACAATGAATCATGGAACACTACAGAAAGAAAGAAAGAAGAAAGAAGAAAGAAAGAAAGAAAGAAAGAAAGAAAGAAAGAAAGAAGAAAGAAAGAAAAATAAAATTTAAAAAATAAATAAATTAAAAATTAAAATTAAAAAAATATAACATGTCACCTCTTGGCATATGAATTTTTATTGTTATTTATTTTTGTCAGTTTTCAAAAAAATTTTTTCCAGTAGGGAAAATGGCTAAGCTCTGATGCAGGCAGTTTATTAATAGGAAACCCAAATAATGAATCATTGAACACCATATCAGAAACTAATGATCTACCTTATGGCGACTAACTTAACATAATAAAAAAAATCATTTTTTTCTTTTTTCTAATTGAAATATAGTTGACATACAATATTACATTAATTTCAGGTGCACAACATAAGAATTTGACATTTATATACACGATCATCACAATAAATGATCATGATGGTAAATCTAGTTACTATCTGTCACCATACAAAATTATTACAATATTATTGACTATATTCCTTATGCTGTAAGTCATCCCCATGGCTTAATTATTTTATAAATGGAAGTTTGTACCCCTTAATCTCCTTCACCTATTTCTCTCATCCCCTAACCCTCCACCCTCTGGAAACCACAAGTTTTTCTCTACGAGTCTGTTTCTGTTTTGTGTTTATTCATGTGTTTTGTTTTTTTAGATTTTATATAGAAGTGAAATCTTATGGTATTTGTCTTTGTCTGACCTTTTTTACTTAGCATAATACTCTGTAGGTCCATCCATGTTTTAAGAGTACACTTACACGATGAGCACTGAGTAATGTATAGAATTGTTGAATAATTATATTGTACACTTGAAACTAATATAACATTGTATGATAATTATATTTTAATACAAAATTAACTTTAAAAAAGAATAAAAGGAATGACATTTATTGTCAATTTTTAAATTTCTGTTTCCCATCATAATAAAGAAATCTCCATGAAGGCTGACAATGAACAAAGTGTGTAAGTAAAATATCTAGTATATCAGATGACAATAAATGTTATGGAGAAAAATAGAGCAAGAAAGAAGTACAGGATGTATTTGTGGGAGGATGCTAGTTTAAAAAGGGCAGTTGGGATAGGCCTTACCAAAAAGGTGATATTCAAGCGAAGATCTGAGGAAACTGAGGGAGCAAACTGTAAGAATATCTAGAGAAAGAGCATTCCAGGCAAAAGGAACAGCAAGTAAAAAGACGCTGAGGTTAGAACATAACTGTAATATTAGAGGAACAAGGCAACCAATGCAGCTAAAACAGAGTAAGTGTGGGGGAAAGTGGTAGGAGAGGGGGTCAGAAAGCACCTGGGAAACAGATGGTTATGGATTTATGAGTCATTTTAAAGACTTTAGACTTTGCAGGATTTTGAGCTGAGGAGTGGCATGGTCTTAGTGAAATGTTCAAAGAGCTGTAACAGCAAGGGAGGAAGTGGTAAGGTGAAGAAGGGAGCTCCTACAGTGATGTAGGTGAGAGGCAATGGTGGCTCAGACCAGGGTGGAGGCAGTGAAATGATAAGTGGTTAAATTTTGGATGTATTTGGAAGATAGAACAGGCTAGACTTGGTGATGGCACCTTAGATGAAGGATGTAAGAGAAGGAGAGGAGTAAGAAACAGGATCCCACAAAGCCTTGAGAGGGTGGGATTGGCAAAATGACACCAGAGCCAGGAGAGCTGGGTCTCTCAGAAGCCAAGGAAGACATGGGGATTTTATAAAAATGGTATTACTGAGTGTATGTGTCAGATGCTGTACAGAAATCCAGCAAGATAAAGGTAGAAAAGATGACTTTGAATATTTATCTGGAAAGTCACTGATTGTTGTGGGCAAGGCCATTGTGGAGCAAGGGTGAGGGTATACACTAGACTACAGTGGAGTGTTAAGAGAATGGTCTGCAAGGAAAGGGAGAATGCATATAGCCTTCTTGTTCTGGAAGTTTGGCTTCTATTGAGATGGTGGCTAAAGGGAACACTGGATTCAGATTTGTTTTTACAAGATGGAAGGATGTGAGTTTACTTATATGATTAGGGGAAAAATCAATCAAGTTCAAGATACAGGAGACAGGATAATTGATGGGTGGGAGGCCTGGATAGAGGTGGGGGATGGGATCCAGAGCCCCTAGAAATGAGTTGGCCTTGATGGGGAGGAGGGACTAAGATAAGAGGGAAGGATGGGTGAATGCAGTAGAGTTTACTGTAATGACAAGTTGAAGATGTTATGCCTAGTGACCTCTAGGCGCTCTAGGAAGTGGGAGATAAAGTCCCCAAAGTAAGAGAAAAAGCAGTAGGTTCAAGGAAGCTTGTTAATATTGGACAAAATTTGAAATAGTTACAGCAGACAATGGGCAAGTTGATAAAGGCCTAGCTGACTTGTCATCCAGGAATGTATTGTGATCTCACTCAGTTTCATGAGATCCTGCTCCCTATCTGTGGGAACTTGAGCAAGTTACTTTACTATGCCTTGGTTTCTTCATCTATAAAGTGGACATGAGTAAAATAAGGCCATTGAATTAAATGAGTTAATCCATGCTTAGCAATTGCTAGGCACATAGTAAGTGTTCAATGTATATTAACTCTTTAGATTTCTATGATGATTACTTAATTTTTATTTCTTCTGTGGTATTCATCAGCCCAGGCTTAGGATAGGATGATGGCTTGATCCAAAGTTAGTTTGGTACTGGGTGACAGATTGAAGTGCTTGAATGAACACAGAATCAAAGATGGACAGGGAAGAACATGAAGTCAGAGGAGAGGGGCAAATGGAGGGAAAGTAGGAAATCGTGTGGTACCTGAAACTCAGAGCTTGGCACATATTAGGTCTCAATAAACCTTTATTGAGTGAAAGAATGGGTGAATCTCTGGGGTCAAACCATAGGGTTCCAGGAATGTCACTTCTGGAAAAGCAGGCAGTTCTGACGAAATGAGGACCTGCATTTCCAGGTGAGGCTAAGGGAGTAGGGGTAAAATGGAGGTTATGTGGTGTTGTAAGAGTCAAGGAGGTGAAGGAACTGCAGGTGAACTGGCCGCTGGACCAGACCCTGCCATCAGTCTAGTCTCTGCTTTTCTAGGAGGCAGCCTGTGCTAGGAGGAAACTGACAAAGTAGGAGCTATCAAATAGACTAGTGTCGAAGCTAATATCTTCTGTGACTATAGATGGACAGAGCTTAGAAAATGCCAGGATGAAGCAGATGGTCATTCATCTTGCATCTTGGTCAAGCAGATTGCTTGACTGTGGAAGAGCAGGATGTCCCCAGGTAGCTCAGGAACTATTCTAGAAGTAAATGAAGTGATGAGTACACAAATAATGTGTAAGCAGTCAAATGCTCTGCGCTTATAAGGGGATGGTTACATTAATGCTGCCAGACAAATCCCTAGGAATATATGGTCAATTAATTTATGACAAAGGAACCAAGTTATATAATGGGGAAAGGACAGTTTCTTTAATAAATGGTGTTGGGAAAACTGGACAGCCACATACAAAAGAGTGAAACTAGACCACTATCTTACACTACACATAAAAATTAATGCAATATGGATTAAAAACTTGAATATCAGACCTAAAACCATAAAAATCCTAGAGGAAAACATGGGCAGTAAGCTCCTTGACATAAGTCTTGGCAATGACTCTTTTGGATTTGACACCAAAAGCAAAGTCAACAATAAATAAATAAATAAATAAATAAATAAATAAATGGGACTTCATCAAACAAAAAAGCTTTTGCACAGAAAAGGAAGACATCAACAAAATGAAAAGTCAGCCTACTGAATAGGAGAAAATATTTGTAAGTCATATAACTGATAAAGGGTTAATATACAAAATATATAAAAAACTTAGATAACTCAATAGCAAAAAAACAAAACAATCATTACAAAATGGGCAGAGTCTCGTATGGTTTGTCTCCCTCTCTTATTTCTTCCCCTTGAGTTTTCCCTCCCTTCCCATACGAGACTCTTGACTCCGGGAAACAAACTGAGGGTTGCAGAAAAGGAGGTGGGTGGGGGAATAGGGTAACTCGGTGAAGGGCATTAAGGAGGGCACGTCATGTGATGAGCACTGGGTGTTACACGCAACTAATAATCATTGAACATTTTATTAAAAAAAACTAATGATGTACTATACATTGGCTAATTGAATTAAAATTTAAAAAATGGGCAGAGGGTCTGAATAGACATTTTTTTCAAAGAAAACATACAGATGGCCGACAGGTACATGGAAAGGTGCTCAGCATCATTAATTATCAGGGAAGTCAAAATCAAAATCAAATTATACCTTGGCTAATTTAATTTAAATTAGAAAAAAACAGAGAAAGACAATTATCATATGGTTTCACTCATTATGGAACATGAGAAATAGCAGGAAGATCAGTAGGAAAAGGAAGGGAAGAATGAAGGGGGGTAAAAAGGAAAGGGAATAAACCATGAGAGAGTATGGACTCTGGGGAACAAACTGAGGGCTTCAGAGGGGAGGGGGCTGGGGGACGGGGATAGGCCGGTGACGGGTATTAAGGAGGGCACATATTGCATGGTGCACTGGGTGTTATACGCAAATAAAGAATCACGGAACACTACATCAAAAACGAAGGATATACTGTGAGGTGACTAACATAACATAATAAAAAATTATTATAAAAAATAAATTAGAAAAAAACAAAATGAGATATCACCTCACACCTAGTTAGAAGGCTATTATCAAAAAGGCAAGAAATAACAAGTGTTGGTAAAGACGTAGAGAAAAGGGAACACTTGTGCACTGTTGGTGAGTAAATTGCTGTAGCCACTACGGAAAATGGTATGGAATTTCCTCAAAAAATTAAAAATACAACTACATATGATCCAGAAATTGCAATTCTGAGCATCTAAAGAAAAAGAAAACACAAACTTCAGAAGATATATGCACCCCCATGTTCACTGCAGCATTATTTACAATAGTCAAGACATGGAAGCAACCTAAGTGTCTATTGATGGATGAATAAAGAAAATGTGGTATATATATATACATGTAGCTGAATTCAGGTATAAAGAAGAATAAAATCTTGTTATTTGCAGTAACATGGTTGGACCTTGAAGGCATTATGCTCAGTAAAATAAGTCAGACACAAAAAGACAAATATCATATGATCTCCCTTATATGTAGAAATTTTTTTTAATGAGCTTTAGGTACAAAGGAAAGATTGGTCATTGCCAGAAATGGGAGGTAGGGCTTGGTTGAAATGGGTAAAAGAATCAAAAGGTACAAACTTCCATTTATAAATAAATAATTCATGGGGGATGTAATGAACAGCATAGTGACTATAGTTAATAATACTGTATTGCGTATTTGGAAGTTGCTAAGAGAGTAGATCTTAGAAGTTCTCATCACAAGAAAATTTTTTGTAACTATGTATGGTTATGGATGTTAACTAGACATTGTGGTGATCATTCCATAGTATACACAAATATTGAAGGAATGTTGTACATCTGAAACTATTAAAATGTTGTGTGTCATTATATCTCAATTTAAAAAATAATGATGCCAGATTTTCCCTGGGAAATCAGGAAACATGTTCTCCATATATTCAACAAGTCATTCCTATGACTGTGCATACCCCATTCTAAAAATTGAAATCTTTAAGTCCAAAATACCAGAATATTCAGGGCCCTCTCCAGTATAGTCCCCAGCCTAACTCTTGTTCAAATACATTGAACTTGAACCAAACTAAACTGGTTAGCCAAGCAACTGGCCTCCTTTTTCCTACTTCTGTGTCTTTGCTCACAGAGTTCCCTCCACTCATACCTTTTTTTTCCTCTCTACTGATTAAAACTCTTTCCATCATTCAGGCCAAGATCAAGTACAACCTCTTCCATCAGACTTTTCCTGTTAGCAACTGAAGGGGATCTCTCTGGTGTCTGAAGTCCAGTGGGCCATTTTGCACTCTGGATCTAGTCTTTAAGGTCCACCTTTCTGAATAAAGCAAAAGAATTTTCACAAACTTACAAGAGAACACAAACTGATCAGTGGCATGTGCAGAGCTGAGCCAGCCCCAGATTCATGACAATGCCAGGAAGGAAGGGAGGAGAAGAGGGAGAGGGAGGCAAGGAGGGAAAGAAATGGAGGTTAGGAGGAGACAGGGAGAGAGAGGGAGAGAAGGAGGGAAGGAAGTAGTCTAGCTCACCTGAAAGGGTTAAGATATGGTTTCCTGGAAACTGGTGGTTATAGTCAGGGGAAGTGGGAGTGTGGTGGTGGGGAGACTGAGTTACCACCTGGGGCCAATGCCAACAAGAAACTAAAGGCCGGGGGGGGGGATATCACTTCAGGAATAGACACATCATCTCTGCCTCTTCCTCCTCCTCATGCCTCCTAGTGAAAGTTGCCTCAGAAGATTTATCATCAGAATTTGAGATGACCCATTCCAACCCTTGGCCTATTGTCCAAATGGGAATGGTCAGGCCTGGGGAGGGGAAGAAACTAAGGCGCCAGGCCATGAGATTGTCTATGCTCACCAGCAACACAGGTAATTGGAAAAATAACAGCTAGGGGTAGTCTGGAGAGAATTTGGTATGCTCTTACATCCTTCTCAAATGCAATTCCTTTTGAAATGCCCAGAGTATCTACATGCTTTCATGGGTCAGCCAGAGAATCTGTGTCCCAGATGCCACAGGAGAGGCCACCCTGGCCAGGCCCCATTTGAAGGGTGTAGTTTCTCAGGGGCCTATAGCAGATGAAGCTGCTGAAGGTGACTCCAAATCCCCAAGGGCCCTAAGGAGATGGGTGACAGAGCCAAGCATGGGGTCCTGGACAGTTCATTCCTCAGGAGCCCAGATTGAAAGAAAGGTAGAACAGAGCTAGGGCTGTCTTCCCTAAAACCCCCTCTCTGTACTTATAGCTAAGTCCTTCTGTTCTTTTGTTCCTTGTAGATAAATAGTTGCATTACTCTTCAAAACAGGAATGAAAGTCTGGAAGCTGAGTGGAACACGACTATGGAGATAGATGTTCAATTTTCTTACCTTCCTCCTGATGTCTCTCAGGCACTAGATGCTAGGGAGAGTGGGGAAGATAAGGAGGGGAGAGGCAAGTCAGCTCAAGACCTTATTCCCTACCTCCATTTCCTCATGATAAGAGATCATGATGTAGAAGGACTGTCAAGGCAGCTCCTAAGAAGAGCTCTAAACATCTAAAGATTATCTGGGCGCTCCTCCTCCATTCCTTCATCTTGTGTCTCTTTCACTGTTTATCTACACCCCCACCCACAGCTGTGCAGGAGAAATACAAGAAGGTACTGTAGAATGCTAGATATGAATTTGGGTGGTTATCTGTGCTGGCTTAGAGCACGTTTGCCTCCTTCTCCTGCTCTTCTCCACATCATGGGGGTACTGACCACTGTAAGATGCATTTCCCAGGTCCCTTCATCAATCATCTGGCTAGGTTCAATGAGGCACTGGGTGAGAGATTAGAAAAAATGGAGAAACCGTGTTTAGCCTTTGCCTTTTGTGTCTCTGGTGGTGTCTCTGCAGTGCCTCTTCTGTGGCTCCCAATGTAAATATACTTCCAATTCTACTACTGTGTGATCCCAGCTCCTGACTCAGATCATACCACTTTTTCCCACTGCCCCTCCCTTCTTCACCTTCCTTTGCTCTGCCCTATGCAGCAAGGGGGCTGACCCCTGTAGGCTGTGTTTCCCAGGCTCTCATATTAGTTGACTTCTAGTTTTCCCCAATGAGAGTTGACATTGGAGGCAGACTGAAGGGCAGCAATGAGTAAAAGGGGAGGGTATTTCTTTCTTTCTTCTAATTTGAACAGTGTCTTTCTTCTATGGTTCTAAGCACTTGTGGACAAGTCTATGATTCCGCTTTCCATCAGGTGACCCCTGTCCCCGAAATCTGACCATAACTCCTCCCTCACCCCTTCAGAGTAGGGATGTTGTTGGCATCCTGCTGTAACTAATCTCTGGGTTACCTTCCTGCCCTGCTTGTCTTCTCAACCTATCCTCTATGTAGCATATTTCCTATCTGCATTAAATTCTCTGCTATAAATATTTGGTAGTTTTTTTTCCCAGTTAGATCTTGACTATAAACTGGACTAGTTGGAATGCAGTCTATGATTCAAGGTGAATGAATGGGAGGATCCTTAGTTACTTGACTCAGAGGAATAGGGGGTTGAGTGACAGCCCCAGAAAGGGTGCCTTGTAGCAGCCAGAGAAGTGAATGGAGGTACAAGGCTGGGCAAACAGATGCTACACTTCCATCCTCTTGGATTCTTCAGGACCTTGCTTCTAAGAACAACACAGTCTAAATTTTCTTGAGAATCTTGAAGGAGGTGTGAGCTATTGGGTTACTTTTTTTTCCTCTTTCAATGGCCAGGACTCCTATGCCTGCCAAATGACAAATAATTACCATCCTTCCCCTTGGCCAACCAAACCCCTTTACCCAGTGAACCCCCATCCCCCCACACACATAGCAGTCGTAGAAGCCTCCAGGATTTATTTTGATGAGGATTTTATTGTGGAGGATAATACAGGAGAGCAGCCACCAGGATTTATTTTGATGAGGATCATATTGTGGAGGATAATATAGGAGAGCAGCTCCGGGTGAATAGGTGGAGCTGTAGTTTCCTCCAGCTACCTGGATCCCCAGGTGTTTTTGTAGGCATTGTGGGTTTCTGGTAAGGCTGCAAGATTACAGTTGGTGTTTGAGGTAACTAATCAACACAGGGGGAATATCCAGTTGGTCGATGGCTTGTGGTTGGCTGGCCTGGCCCAGAGCTCTGCGGATAACTAAACGGGCCTGTGATAGTAATGACCGTGGAGTGGCTACAGTGAGGAGAAACAGGTCGTAAGAAGCAATTCTTGGTGTAATTCTCCCACCCAAGCCTGCATCCACCCTGCCCTGGCTCCTGCAGCTCTAACTGCTTTCTTCCTTCTAAGAAATTCCCCCCACTCTGTCCTCAATGCATGGTGCCAATAGGATCACACTGAAGCCTAGATAGGGCATGCTCAAGGACACAAAACAGTCATTAGTGGAGCCAGAACCAGAAATGCTGCTAGTACTATCCCCCACCTTATCTTAGTGAACCCTTCCCTAATAAGGAATCTGTAACTTCTCCACTGGGGTCCTAGGAGAGGGAGGAAGGTGGTAGTTTCTCCAACTCATCCTAGAAGGATAGGCTTGGAGGATGATTTGTGGCCCTTGGACCTCAAAGCCAGAAGGCCTATGGAGCTGAGCTACTTGAAACTCACCTCGGGCCTGTAGCAGCAATGCAGTGCCTTTATCATCTTGCAAGTTCAGGTCCAGGGAGAGAAATGGAAGGTAGATGTTAGCACCAAAATCAATTAACAGTTGGATGTACTCTGGTTCACAATTATGATGGAGACAGATTTCGAGGAGGGTGCGGGGCCGTGGGACACGAGCCAATAGGCGCTGGTCAGTACAGTTGTAGTTAGGGTCTGCCCCATGCAGCAAAAGCAGGCGAAAACAGTCAAGGTGCCCATAGACTGCAGCCAAATAGAGGGGGCCAGAACATGAAGTTATGTTTGATGCCCAGACTGGTAGTTTAGCCTTGACATTGGCCTCTGCACCATGGACCAGGAGTTCCTGAAGGATGGCAGCAGCACCATCACGGGCAGCTGTGAGTAAGGGAGAACAGTTGTTGTAGATGCTACCACCAGTACAGGCACCAGCTTCCAAAAGCACACGCACACAGTCCAGATAGCCATGACTGACAGCAGTAAAAAGTGGTGTCTGTGCCTTGACATCCAAACTGTCAACATCAGCACCATGTGCCAGGAGGACCTGCAAACAGCTGAGGTGGCCATAAGAAGCAGCCAAGTGCAAGGGTGTCCCAGGAACACCCAAGCCACTTCTACTGTTGATGAAACGCTTGTAACGCTCCTGGCACAAAAGCTGGTCCAAGGTATAGGAGTCGTTGTCATACACTGCTTGACTGAGAGCCTGCTTCTCCCCCATGTCGGTGTCCTCCTCCTCCTTGTCGGGCTGCAGGAGGGAGAAAATCTTGGTGATGTCCATGAGGTTCATCTTGATTGATTGGATCAGAACTATTCTCATTATGAGCAGGAGGATATGCCAGGTCTGTGGGTGAAAAATATTGGGGGGAGACTGAAGGCCCACATCAAAAACCTGGATGCCAGCCCTTGCCCCCACCCTCACCATCAGGCTCTTCATTCATGGGCCCCCTTCTTCCAATTCCTACTCCATCTTATTTTAGGTCTCAGAGATGCCTTCTATTTTTTTTATAATAGTTTTTATTATGTTATGTTAGTCACCGTACAGTACATCCTTAGTTTTTGATGTAGTGTTCCATGATTCATTACTTGCGTATAACACCCAGTGCTCCATGCAATATGTGCCCTCCTTAATACCCATTACCAGCCTATCCCAATCCCCCACCCCCACCCCTCTGAAGCCCTCAGTTTGTTTCCCAGAGTCCACAGTCTCAGAGATGACTTTTAAAACAGAGCAAGCCATTTCACAGCTTGGTGCCTTTGCATATGCTGTTCTGATTGACCTTCAAACTCCTACTTCTGGGAAGCCTTCCCTAGTCTTCTCCTCTTGCTCAGGAATTCCAAAGGAACACAACTAGACTTTAGCTATGAACTTTCACACTACATTTGCACTTATCTGTGCTGCAGTGTGTAAACTCCAAGATAAGGAACGCTATATCCATCTTATATTCCTCCACTCCCAGTAGGACTGATATCATGACTGGGGATTTGGTAGAGGCATTTTCCTTAGTTCAGAATGTGTGGACTAATGAGGTGGCTCTGGTCTGGCAGTTGCTAGGCCAGCAGAAAGTTGTTTTGTGGTGTCAAGTTGTCATCCCTAAGCATTCTGACATTAGTCTCATGGGGCAGGTCCTCAATTCCACCTGTCAGCCTTTTAGATGAAGTTCAACCTCCTCACAGTCCTTTATATGTGACCTCCCCTCAGACTCAGGCCCCATGCTTCAGGCAACAGAATTACACAGGAAATGGATGTTGAAAGACATTTACTGATTAAATAAAGAGGTGACATTACAAAGAACACTTCAAGTAAAATGAAATCAAAGATATGGCTGGAAATAGTCATTTTCAGGGCAAGTCCTCTTTGGTGGACAACTGGTTTACCCCCAGAACCACTTGAATACAGAAATCCCTTTGATTCCCAGCATCTCCTTGGATCCCACGGATTCCCCATCCCTTTGGGTCAAACCTTTTTCCATCATCTCTGCCCCACCAAGCTTAGAGCCTTGCCTCATCCCTCAACTCTTCTGTTACCATTATCCTCAGGCCTTATAAAATTAGCCACGGCCCAATAACTGACTTAACCCCTTGACATTACCTGTCTTGTTCCTAGTGCTCCAAAGCCAAAGTCACCCACCTCAGTTTGTAATGTCATCAGGGCAAGCTCATAGGTTTTTCAGAGCTCAAGCCTCCCTACTCTCCCATACCCTGCAGCCACGGTCTCAGGGCCACACACCTCCTTTTATTCACTGTCTATCTCCACCCCTCTTTGTTAGCCTGGGACCTCAGGTACATACTTCATAGGAAAAAAAAAAACTGTGAGGTGGGTGGGTGGGGCCTCCCTCAACTTTAGGCCCCTCCTCACCCACTAGCATCAACTCCATATATGGTCTTATTATTTATTCATTTGAGATATGCAATAATAAGTAGAGGATTTTAGAAATCAGACAAACCTAGTTTGGAACTCAGCACCCCCAGTTCCTACCTGAGAAGACTTGGGAAAATCTCTTCCCTTCTTTGAGACTCAGTTTCTTCATCTACAAGACAGAAATGATAGTCCCTGCTTCGTGGAGCTGTTCAGAGGAAAAAAGCTACCATATATTAGGTCTTTAAAAGGTGAGTTTCTTCTCTCTGCCCCTTTAACCTCCTCAATGGCTCCTTCCCCTCAAACATCTTGGGAAACAAAACACTTCTATGGTCCTTTGTCTCACTCTAGTCACCTTTCTCTTCATCTCTCTTTTTTCCACTGAACATATCCAAAAAGTTGTCTACCATCTATTTCCCTATCTCCCATTCATTTCTTCACCCTCTGCAGTCTGGCTCCACTCTTCCTCAGTCACACACTGAGATAATTCTTTTAAAAGTCATCCTTGTGTTTAAATCTGCTGGCTGATTCTCAGATCTTTCCTTCTGTAACCTTCCTGGTACATCCGTCCCCACTGACCACTTTCTCCTACATACTCCGCCCTTGGTTTCCTGACCAGCACACTCTCCTGATTTTTCTCCCCTATGTTCTACCCTGAAATAGTTATGCTCCCCTTTGTTGTCTTCTTGATCCTCTTTTTTCCAGTCCCAGAGCTGCAGTTCTCACGTTAATTCTGATGATTTCAAGTTTATCACTCCAAGCTGCCCAGCTCTCTTTTCAGCAAAAAAAGTTTCTTCAGGTATTCAAAGTCAGTAGTATCACACCACCACTAAAATCACGATCATCACCAAACTTGATCCATATCTGTTTCTCACTATCTACCTGGTCAACCAAACCAGAAACCCAAGACTCATGTCAGTCCTCTTATCTCTCTGTCCCACTTTCATCCAATTATTCATCAAATCCTATGATTTTACTCCCTAGAGACCTCTATAGACCACCTCCTTCAGACTTATCCCCATTGCCAGTGCTTTACCTAAGCTGCTATCATTCTTTGTGTCGACTGTTGTAGTAGTCTCCTAGCTGTCTCAGTATTTTTTTCCACATTATAGATAAAGTGATCATTTAAAAATACAAATATGGTCTGTGTCAATCCCCTGTTTTAAATCCCTTAATGGTTCCACTTTTTTTCAGAGTATAGCCCAGATACTTTAACCTGGCTCACAGGTCCTTTATGAGCAAATCTTGGCCAACATCTCCAGGCTCACTTCCTGCTACCCCTCTGCTTATACCCATGATCCAGCACTAAGGGAAAAGAAATGACAGCTCTCCATATACATCATGCTTCTTTCTGTCACATGCACTTCCTTCTGATGGGTCAGTTCCTCCAGAGTCCATACTCTTATATAACTGTAGCAGTCATGACACTGTATTGTAACTCCTTTATATGGGTCTGTTTTACACCCATTGCAGAACAAGAGGCCATATAAAGTAGTGGTAAGACATGGTCTGGAATTCTGCTTCAATTCCAGCTCCACTACTTAGTATCTGTGTAACCTAGAGCAGATCACCTAATCTCTCTGTGCTTACCTCATCTGTAAAGAGAGGATGACAGTAGTACATGTTTCAGAGGGTTATTGTTAGGATTAAATGAGTGAATACTTAAATTAATAATTAAATAAGTTAAGTGTTTAGAATAGTACCTGAATGTAGTAGTCAGTAACTCAGTAATTGTAGTACCAAGCGATTATTATTACCTAGGTCTCCAATTTCTATTATTGCCCCCTTACTTTAAGTCCTATAACCTCAGAGCTGGAATGCATCAAATAAATTATTTAATTCCCTTAATTTAGTGAGAGAAAACAAAAGGCTCAGAGGAGAGCAGGGACTTTTTTCTAAGGTCACATGGCTGCTGTTGTCAATTGTCTCATTAGCAAGAACCCAGAACACACCTATAATCTTGTGCTTTTCAAATTATTTCACGTAGTGGGACAGGTAATATCATCTCTATTTAGTGAATGAAGAAAACTGAAGTCTGAGAAGGAAAGGATTTGCCAGGTGCCTTACATCAAGGAAATAGCAGAGCCAGAAATAGTCACATGTTTACCTATGGCCTATCCTGTTCTTTCTATTGCAACTTGAAAAGCAAACACATCCCTCTTTCCCCTGTTTTAAGTAGACTTACATTGCAGTTCCCAGAATCCTCAGGTTTGAGAATCATGCTGAATTCCAGGGATTTCAGTCATGGAAGATTTCTTTACAGATCATTTTCTGACAGCCAATGTGGATTCCCTTACTATTTGGTGATGGGCAGGTTGGTTCCAGGGAGATGAAGAGGGCAGGGAGTATGGAAGGAAATGCTAAAGTTCTCACAAAGGTCATACCAGGGGCCCATGGCAGGGCCCAACTAATGAGCCTCCATGGGGAGATCAAGTCATGGACCCCAGCTGGCTTGGGCACTTGAGTGAACTGTGTCTTATTAGATAGAATAAGGAAGTCTAATTAGTCTATTGTCTAACTTCACCTTGCTGTGGTTATTAAGCTAAGAGTTATTATGTGACCATTCTATGCCAGGATCCCCTTTCAGATCCCCAAAGGATAGGGGTTTTAAACCTTTTTTGGTGACATTGACCTCTATGGCAATTTGGTTAAGCCTCTTGTCCTCCCTCAGAATGGTTTTCAATACATAAAATAAAATAAATAAGATTAAAGGAAACCAATTATATTGAAATACAGGTATTTTTTAAACTGCATGATATGGTAATAAATGTTCTTTATTATTCCCTGCATATTCTCAGACCACAATGCTTTGAAACTGGAAATCAATCACAAGGAAAAATTTGGAAGAAACTCAAACAGTTGGAAACTAAGAACCATCCTGCTCAAGAATTATTTGGTAAACCAGGAAATCAAAAATCAATTTAAACAATTTATGAAGACCAACGAGAATGAAAACTCATTGGTCCAAAACCTATGAGACACTGCAAAGGCAGTCCTAAGGGGAAAATGCATAGCCATCCAAGCTTCACTGAAAAGAATAGAAAACCTAAATTGCAGTTTTTATACTCTCACCTCAAGAAGCTGGAGCTGGAGCAGAAGAATAGACCTAACCCATGCACGAGAAGGCAGTTGATCAAGATTAGAGCAGAGATCAATGGATAAGAAACCAGGAGTTCAGTAGAGCAGATCAACAAAACTAGAAGCTGGTTGTTTGAAAGAATAAATAAGACCGATAAGCCACTGGTCAGAGGTATTCAAAAGAATAGACAAAGGACCCAAACTAATAAAATTATGAATGAGAGGGGAGAGATCACGACCAACACCAATAAAATTGGAAGGATCATTAGAAACTTTTATCAACAGCTTTATGCCAATGTGGGCTTCTGATGGCTCAGTCATTAAGCGCCTGACTTTGGCTTAGGCTGTGACCCCAAGACTCCTGGGATCGAGCCCCACATCAGGCTCCTCCGCTGGGAGCCTGCTTCTTCCTCTCCCTCTCCCCTGCTTCTGTTCCATCTCTCGCTGGCTGTCTCTCTCTCTGTCAAATAAATAAATAAAATCTTAAGAAAAACAGCTTTATGCCAAAAATTAAACAAACAGGAAGAAATGGATGCCTTCCAGGAAACCTATAAACTATCAAGACTGAAACAGGAAGAAATTGATTATTTAACCAGACCGATTAATTATGAAGAGATGAAGCAGTGATCAAAAGCCTCACCAAAAACAAAAGTCCAGGGCCTGATGAATTCCCTGGGAAATTCTACCAAACATTCAAAGAAATAATACCTATTCTTCTGAAGCTGTTTCAAAAAATAGAAACAAAAGGAGAACTACCAAACTCATTCTATGAGGCCAGTTTTACCTTGATCCTCAAACCAGGCAAAGACACCATCAAAAAGGAGAATTACAGACCGATATCCCTGATCAATATGGACGCCAAAATTCTCAACAAGATCCTAGCTAACAGGATCCAACAGTACATTAAAAGGATTATCCATCATGACCAAGTGGGATTTATCCTTGGGATGCAAGGGTGGTTCAACATTTGCAAATCCATCACTGTGATAGATCATATGAACAAGAAAACAGTCAAGAACCATATGATCCTCTCAATTGATGCAGAAAAAGCATTTGACAAAATACAGCATCCTTTCCTGATTAAAACCCTTCAGAGTGTAGGAATAGAGGGCACATTCCTCAATTTCATAAAAACCATCTATGAAAAGCCTACAGCTAATATCATTCTCAATTGGGAAAAGCTGAAAGCCTTTCCCTTAAGATCAGGAACACAATGATGCCCACTCTCGCCATTATTATTCAACATAGTACTAGAAGTCCTTGCAACAGCAATCAGACAACAAAAAGGGATCAAAGGTATCCAAATTGGCAAAGAAGAAGTCAAACTGTCTCTGTTCACAGACGACATGATACTCCATATGGAAAACCCAAAAGTCTACACCCCTAATCTACTAGAACTTGTAGAGCTACTCTATAATGTGGTGGGATACAAAATCAATTCTCAGAAATCAGTTGCATTTCGATGCACAAACAATGAGACTGAATGAAGAGAAATTAGGGAATCCATTCCATTTACCATAGCACCAAAAATCATACGTTATCTCAGAATTAACTTAACCAGAGACGTAAAGGATCTATATTCTAGAAACTACAAATCACTCTTGAAAGATATAGGCAAAAGAATGAAACTTGACCACTCTCTCACCCCATACACAAAGATAAACTCCGAATGGATGAAAGACCTCGATGTGAGACAGGAATCCATCAAAATCCTAGAGGAGAACATGGGCTGCAACCTCTTTGACCTCAATCACAGCAACTTTTTTCATGACACATCTCCAAAGGCAAGAGAAACAAAAGCAAAAATGAACTTGTGGGACTTCATCAAGATCAAAATCTACAAAGAACTTCTCAAACTCTATACATGAGAAACAAATAAACAAATCATAAAATGGGCAGAAGATATGAACAGACACTTTTCCAATGAAGACATACAAATGGCTAACAGACACATGAAAAAATGTTCAAAATCATTAGCCATCAGGGAAATTCAAATCAAAAACCACACTAAGATACCACCTTATGCCAGTTAGAATGACAAAAATTGACAAGGCAAGAAACAACAATTGTTGGGGAGGATGTGGGGAAAGGGGATCCCTCCTACATTGTTGATGGAAATGCAAGTTGGTACAGCCACTGTGGAAAACAGTGTGGAGGTTCCTTAAAAAGTTAAAAATTGAGCTACTCTATGATCCAGCCATTGCACTACTGGGTATTTACCCCAAAGATACAGACGTAGTGAAGAGAAGGGCCATATGCACCCCAATGTTCATAGCAACATTGTCCACAAAAGCTAAATTGTGGAAGGAGCCGAGATGCCTTTCAACAGATGACTGGATTAAGAAGTCCTGGTCCATATCTACAATGGAATATTACTCAGCTATCAGAAAGAACGAGTTGTCAACATTTGCTGCAACATGGACGGCACTGGAGGAGATAATGCTAAGTGAAATAAGTCAAGCAGAGAAAGACAATTATCATATGATTTCTCTCATCTATGGAACATAAGAACTAGGATGATCGGTAGGGGAAGAAAGGGATAAAGAAAGGGGGGTAATCAGAAGGGGGAATGAAGCATGAGAGACTATGGACTCTGATAAACAAACTGAGGGCTTCAGAGGGGAGGGGGGTGGGGGAATGGGATAGGCTGGTGATGGGTAGTAAGGAGGGCACGTATGCATGGTGCACAGGGTGTTATACGCAACTAATGAATCATCAAACTTTACATCAAAAACCAGGGATGTACTGTATGGTGACTAACATAGTATAATAAAAAATATTATTATTAAAAAAAAGATCAAAACCTCCTGTACAGCAAAGGAAACAATCAAGAAAAGTAAGAGGGTGCCCACGGAATGAGAGAAGATATTTGCAAATGACACTGCATTTAAAAGACTAGTATCCACGATCTACAAAGAACTTTTCAAATTCAATACTTGAGAAACAAATAATCAAATCAAAAAATGGGGAGAAGATATGATCAGGCACTTTTCCAATGAAGACATACAAATGGCTAACACACACATGAAAAAATGTTCAAAATCATTAGCCATCAGGGAAATTCAAATCAAAACCACAGTAAGATATCACCTTACACCAGTTAGAATGGCAAAAATTGACAAGGCAGGAATCAACAAATGTTGGAGAGGACATGGAGCAAGGGGATCCCTCTTACAATGTTGGTGGGAGTGCAAGTTGGTACAGCCACTTTGGAAAACAGTGTGGAGGTCCCTTGAAAAGTTAAAAATGGAGCTACCCTATGACCCTGCCATCACACTACTGGGTATTTACCCCAAAGAGACAGACGTAATGAAGAGAAGGGTCATATGCACCCCAGTGTTCATAACAGCATTGTCCACAAAAGCTAAATTGTGGAAGGAGCCGAGATGCCCTTCAACAGATGACTGGATTAAGGAGATGTAGTCCATTTATAGAATGGAATACTAATCAGCCAACAGAAAGAATGATTACACAACATTAGCAGCAACATGGATGGGAGTGGAGGAGATTATGCTAAGTGAAGTAAGTGAAGCAGAGAAAGACAATTATCATATGGTTTCACTCATTTGTGGAACATAAGAAATAGGAAGATCGGTAGGAGAAGGTAGGGAAGAATGAAGGGGGGGTAAACAGAAGTGGGAATGAACCATGAGAGACTGTGGACTCTGGGAAGCAAACTGAGGGCTTCAGGGGGGAGGGCAGTGGGGGATTGGAATAGGCTGGTGATGGGTATTAAGGAAGGCACATTGAATGGTACACTGGGTGTTACATGCAAATAAGGAATCATGGAACATTTCACCAAAAACTGCGGATGTACTGTATGGTGACTAATATAACATACAAAAATTATTAAAAAATAATAATAAATAAATAAATAAAAATGGAGCAACATGTGTAAAAAAAGGAAACAATGTATATACTGTATGGTGACTAACATAACATAAAAAAATAAAATAAAAAATTATTATTAAATTATTATTATTATTAAAAACCACATTAAATACCAAGGTCTATTAATAATTTTATGTGATGATGAGCCTAAGTGACATTTCCAGATCTCATCCACAAGGGTAATATGATATGAAATATGATTTCTTCTGGTAATAGTTATAGGAACCGGTAATACTACTGCCATTTGCTGTCTGCATTCATCTTTGAAAGGAAATGGTAAATTTCAGTTAGAGATTAGAGGTAAAAAGAGGTAGCTGTTTGCTTCATCCATGTTTTTGTACCCTTTGAATTCTATCTAAGGCCCTCTTTTGGGTCTATGAATACACTTTTAGAACTACAGGGAAGTGTTTGGTTTCAGTGGGCCCTAGAACAGTCCTCTAGGTGTTAGTAGACTATTTTTAAGCTTTACTTTCCTCCCCACAACCTGAGGAGCTCTGCCCTTCTGCCCTTGAGTCCATCCATATGCACCCCACAACACAGACAAATAACACACAGGTACACAAAGACAAATCTTTACCTTCCCTGTATTGTATAACCACAATTTCCCTTAAGAAGTAGGTCCATTAGGATCCCAAAGCCTAGGCATACACACTCTCTTGGGACAGATATACCTGGAAGCTATCATCATAACCCTCCTTCCATGTGTGGGCAGATTTCCCTACCAATCTCCCAAGCACCCCCAGAAGCCAGATCCAGCAAGAAAAATCTATGAAGTGTGGTGGTTACAGGTCCATGGGCCTGAAACCCTAAGGGATCATTCCTTCCTGGTAGCATCATTGAACTCTAGGCTCCAGATACTCACTGGGCTTCAGCCTGAGGCCAGGCTGCCTGGGGTCGCTGCCAGCTGCTGCCCCTATGTGAGGCACAGGGCTGTGGTGGTCCCTCTACAGGGAACCCCTAATTGCCCTGAGGCCTAAGCAGGCAGGGTCCTTGATTTCCACTGTTTACAACACCGCCTAAAGCCTAGGGATCAGGTCCAGGGGCTAATTTTAGGCTATCCTCCACCCTCCTTACAAGGGCAGTCTTATCTTACTAGTGCCTTTCTGGGAGCCATCCCAGCAAAAGGAGGGGAGGGCCATTTGCAGGGAAGTTCTGGAAGGCCTGACTGACAAATAGACAGGTGCTTGCTGGGGCTGGGGCTCAGGCTTCTGCTTACCCCTCCTTACTATTGAAACAGGAAACACAGCCAGGCTTCTGCACTGTGGGTGTTCCCACCTATCCACCGAAGGGCCTGAGAAGGCCCACCCTCCTCTACTACATCTCCCTCTGGGCCAGGGACTCTTTTTTTCCCCCTCCCTAACTTAGCCTCTCTGAATTTCTTTTTTCCATTCTTGAAGGTCCAGTAACACATCACTCTCCCCTCACACCACCCTGCCTCCACTCCCAAGAGTGAGGAGGACAGTGAGAAGCAGAGACTCCCATACTGGAACATGTATCAGTAAAGTTTAAGAAGTTTTTTTAAAAAGTTTGAGAAGGCCCTGCTCATTTATAAAGTTCTCCCCAATATAGTAGCCTCAGTCCTGCCTAAAGAAAATGCCCACAACCTCTCCCACTCTTCTCATACTTAAGGCATCAATCCAAATATGTCCAGCACTGGAAACTTTGTCAAAAGCTCAGTTCTTAAGGGTATCATTTTATCTCCCTGGCTGTCTTTAAATTAAGGCAGTCATGGGGAGATACTTTTAGAAATAGTCATATTATCTGTTTTAGGTGTCACTCAAATAGAATCTGGGAGCCAACTCCCTCTTCCCTCTGTTAAAAAAAATGTCAGCCTAGTATTTGGTATGCAAACTATACCACAAACAATCTTATCATGTCTAAGAAACTTTTTATGGGGAAATTGTCAAGTAGCTGCTATACAAAAGGTTCTAGATGCAGGAAGAACACACAGAAAAGACAGACATGGTATCCCTGAAGGAGCTCACAGTTTATCAGGAAAATCAGATATGGAAGCAACTAAATTTCATATAATGCAAAAATGCAAGAACTAAAAGCTGGCTATGGTTATCCTGCATCCATCCCATCTCGCAAATTAGTCCAGGGGGTTACTGCAGCGTTCTGCGTCCCTACATGCTCCCACAAACAATAATAACTTGAATTTTCCTCCAAAGATATTCCAGTCTTCACAGAACACTGATTCCAAGACATCAGAGTCCTTCTACTTCCTTTCCAATCAACAAGGAAAGTAGGGTTTAAACTTGGAAAAAAAAACAACAACAACCCAAAAACAAAAAGTCGGTTAGGGGACCAGAGATGTGTTGAGATAAAGCACTAGTAACCCAGTTTCACATGATTACTTTGGTGTTAGAATCTCCACATTGAAATTTCCACATTTCTGAGAGATGTTCAATTATTTCTGCTTAAATGCTTCCAATGATAGGGCACTCTTTACATCCAGAAGCAACAAATATCATTACTGGGCAGCTCAGCTAGCCTTTCTTTCTGCTAAACCTATACCTGCATCTATAAAGCACCTCTGAGGTTGACTGCTGATCCTATCTTTTTCACCCTTAGAATCTCAGAGAGTACGGTCACTTCCTTTGCCTCCAAACAGCTCTTTAGGTATCTGAACTCAGGTGTCCTATCCTTTATGTCACCTTATCTCAGGGAAAATAGTCCAACTCTTTCAACTATTTCTTTCAAGCTGGTGTTTACCCAGTCCCTTCCTCAGCCTTGTCTACCACACTTATGAAGTGGTCATGCAGCCTCGTTACACATTGACAGCACCAAGGAATTCACAGGATGTCAGATGACTTCTTAGGAAAGCATAAGTGTCCCAGTGTGATCAATGACTCTGAAGATCAGAAGCATCAAAAAGCATATCTGCTTCAGCTTACTTTGAGCCAGTGGCCCATAGCTATTCATTAACTGAGGCCTTGAGAAAACCTTATTAGTAGCCAATAAATAAGCTACAGATAAAAGAGGGGAAAATATTAGTAGGAATTTTTTGTAGTAGTAATTTTTATTGAGATAATTATATAATCACATGCAGTTGTAAAAATTATACAAAGATCTCTTGTACACTTTACTGTTTTCCCCAATGGTAACATTTTGCAAGACTATAGTACAACATCACAAGTAGGATATTGACATTGATACAATTCACATAATTTTTAAAAAGATTTTATTTATTTATTTATTTATTTATTTATTTATTTATTTGACAGAGAGAAAGACAGACAGCGAGAGAGGGAACACAAGCAGGGAGAGTGGGAGAGGAAGAAGCAGGCTCCCAGCAGAGGAGCCTGATGCGGGGCTCAATCCCAGAACCCCAGGATCACACCCTGAGCTGAAGGCAGACACTTAATGACTGAGCCACCCAGGCGCCCCACAATTCACATATCTTGTTCAGATTTTACTTGTAGTCATTTGTGTACATATGTGTATTTACTGTTATACAATTTTATCACATATGTAAATTCTTGTGTATACTACCACAGACAATATACAGAATAGTTCTGTCACAATACGGATACTTTATGTTGCCTATTTTTTCATGTTGCCTTTTTATAGCCATATCCACTTCCTTCCCAGTCTACCCACCTTGGTCCTTAACCCCTGGTAACCTCTAATCTGTTCTCCATTTATATAATTTTGTCATTTCAAAATTATATAAATGAAACCATACCTTTTGGAATTCACTTTTTTTTTCACCTAGCATGCCTTTGAGATTCATCCAAGTTGCTGCATGTACCAAGTTTGTTTTTGTTACTGAGTGAGATTCTGTGGTATGTATGTTTGTTTAACTACTGACCTGGTAAAAAACATCTAGGTTGTATGTAGTATTTGACTATTAAGAATAAAGCTTCTATGAACATCTGTGTACAGGTCTTCATCACAGAAGTTATACTATAGGCTTCATTACTGGGAAGAGTGATTACTCTCACTTTACTCTTCCATGACAAAATTGTTTTAGCTATGCTAGGGCCTGTGAATTTTATATACATTTTAGAATAAGATTGTCTATATCTACAAAAACCTTGAAGAGATTTTAGTAGAAACTGTTAAATCTATATATCAATTTGGGGAAAATTGGCCTCTTTATTTACCATGTTTTCTTCTAACCCATGCACATAGGATAATTTTACATTTATTTAAGTTCTTAATTTCTTTCATCAGCATTTTGTAGTTTTCAGCATATAGATCATGCACGTATTTTAAGTGTGTACCAAAGTATTTCAGTTTCTTCAGAGCAATTGTAAAAGGTATCAGGTTTTGATTTTGGTTTCTATGTGTTCATTTTTAGTATGTAGAATGTGATTTTTTTCTTGTATGTTGATCTTATATCCTGCCATAGTGCTGAACTCACTAGTTCCAGGACTGTTTTTGTTTTTTGTAAATTCTTTGGGAATTTTCTACATAGTCAATCATGTCATCTGCAAATAGGCACATCTTTATTTCTTCCTTTCCAATCTGTATGCCTTATTTCCCTTCCTTGAGTTACTGTAGTGGCTAGAACTCCCAGAACTGTTAAATAAGAGTGGTGAGAGTGAACATCTTTGCCTTTTCCCAGTCTTGAGGGAAAGCATTTAGCTTTTCACCATACAGTTAACCACGATGTTAACTGTAGGTTTTTCATAGATGTCCTTTGTCTGGGATCACGAAGTTCCCTTCTATTCATAGTTGCTTAGAGTTTATTATCAGGAATGGATGTTGGATTTTGTTCAATGCTTTTTCCACATTAATTGATATGATCATATGATTTTTCTACTTTAACCTGTTCGTATGGTAGAGTATGTTCATTGATTTTCTGATATTGAACCAGCCTTTCATCCTTGGAATAAACTTGACTTGGTAATGGTATATAATTATTTTTATGCATTGTGGGTTTAGATTTGTTAATATTTTTGTGAGGAATTTTGCATGTAGGTTGAAGAGAAATATTGGTTTGTAGATTTCCTTTATTCTTCTATCTTATTTTGGTACCAGGGTAACACTGGCCTCATAAAATGAGTTGGGAAGTATTCTCTCCTGTTCTATTTCTGGATGAGAGTGTATAAATTTATAAGATTGGTGTTAGTTATTTAAATGTTTGATAGAATTCTCCAGTGAAGCCATCTGGGCCTGAATATTTCTTTCTTGGACGCTTTTACATAATGAAGAGTATTTCTTTAATGGATGCAGAACTATTCGTATCTATTTCATCTTTATTAAAAGTTTTAGTAGTTTGCTTTTGAAGAATTGGTCAATTTCTTCTAAATTTTATTTATGGGTGTAAAGCTGTTCATGTTCTTTAAAAAAGATTTTATTTATTTGACAGAGAGAGAGAAAGTGCACAAGCAGAGAGAGAGGAAAGGGGGAGGGAGAGACAGACTCCCTGCTGAGCAGGGAGCTCCACGTGGGTCTTGATCCCAGGACCCCAAGATCATGACCTAAGCTGAAGGCAGATGCTTAACCAAGTGAGCCACCCAGGTGCCCCGATGAATTTATTTTTGTGTATGGTGTAAGAAAATAGTCTAGTTTCATTCTTCTGCAAGTTACTGTCCAGATTTCCTAACACCATTTGTTGAAGAGACTCTTTTTTTTCCATTGTCTATTCTTTCCTGGAGTGTTGAATATTAGTTGACTGTATGGTTATGGAGCCATTTCTGGGTTCTCTAGTCTGTTCCATTGATATATGTGTCTATTTTTGTGCCAGTACCATACTTTCTTGATGACTACAGCTTTGTAATACAGCTTGAAGTCCAGAATTGTGATCAGTTTTGTTTTTCTTTTTCAGGATTGTTTTGGCTATTTGAGGTCTTTTGTGATTCCATACAAGTTCTAGGATTGTTTATTCTACCTCTGTGAAAATGCTGCTGATATTTTGATAAGGATTGCATTAAATGTGTAGATTGCTTTGGGTAGTATAGCCATTTTAATAATGCTTGTTCTTTCAATCCATGAGCATGGAATGCTTTTCCACTTCTTTGTGTCCTCTTCAATTTCTTTCAGAAGTGTTCTATAGTTTTCAGAGTACAGATCTTTTACCTCTTTGGTTAGGTTTATTCCTAGGTATCTTATTGGTTTTGGTGAAATTGCAAACAGGATCAATTCCTTGATTTCTTTTTCTGCTCTGTTTTGTTTTTTTTAAGATTTTATTTATTCATTTGACAGAGATAGAGACAGCCAGCGAGAGAGGGAACACAAGCAGGGGGAGTGGGAGAGGAAGAAGCAGGCTCCCAGTGGAGGAGCCTGGTGTGGGGCTCTATCCCAAAACACCGGGATCACGCCCTGAGCCAAAGGCAGACGCTTAATGACTGAGCCACCCAGGCATCCCTGCTCTTTGTTTTTGGTGTATAGTAATGTCAGATTTCTGGGAGTCTGGGTGGCTCAGTTGGTTAAGCATTTGACTCTTGATTTCAACTAGGGCCATAATCTCGAGGACATGAGATTGAGGCCTGCATCAGTCTTTTGGCTTTTCTACATAAGTTATCATGTCATCTGCAAATAGTGAAACTTTGACTTCTTCCCTGCCAATTTGGATGACTTTTGTTTTTATTGTCTGATTGCTGAGGCTAAAACTTTCAGTACCATGTTAAATAGTAATGATGAGAGTGGACATTCCTGTCTTGTTCCTGACTGTAAGAGAAAGACTCTCAGTTTTTCCCCATTGAGGATGATATTGGCTGTGGGTCTTTCATATATTGTCTTTAGGATATTGAAGTATGTTTCACCCATCCCTACTTTGTTGAGGGTTTGTATCAAGAAAGGATGCTGTATTTCGTCAAACGCTTTTTCTGCATCTATTAAGAGGACCATATGATTCTTATCCTTTCTTTTATTAATGTGGTGTATCACATTGATTGATTTGTGGATGTGGAACCACATCAGCAGCCCAGAAATAAATCTCACTTGGTTGTGGTGAATAATGCTATTAATGTACTGTTGAATTCGATTTGCTAGTGTTTTATTGAGCTGTTTTGCATCCATGTCATCAGGGGTATGAGCTTGTAATTCTCCTTTTTAGTGGGGTCATTGTCTGGGTTTGGAATCAAGGTAATGCCTCATAGAATGAGTTTGGAACTTTTCCTTCCAGTTCTTTTTCTTTCCTTTTTCTTTTCTTTTCTTTTTTTTTTTTCACTAGTAAATTCTACCAAACATTTATTTTTTTATTTTTTATAATAATTTTTATTATGTTATGTTAGTCACCATACAGCTTATCCTAGTTTTTGATGTAATGTTCCATGATTCATTATTTGCATATAACACCCAGTGCACCGTGCAATATGTGCCCTCCTTAATACCCATCACCTCCCTCCCCTCTGAAGTCCTCAATTTGTTGAACAGTTTGAGAACAGACATTAATTCTTTAAATGTTTGGTAGAATTCCCCTGGGAAGCTATCCAGCCCTGGACTCTTGTTTGTTGGGAGATTTTTTTTACTACTGATTCAATTTCTTTGCTGACTATGGGTCTGTTCAAATTTTCTATTTCATATGGTTTCAGTTTTGTTAATTTATATGTGTCTAGGAATTTATCCATTTCTTCCAGATTGCCCAATTTGTTGGCATGTAATTTTTCATAATGTTCTGTTATAATTGTATTTCTTTGGTGTGGGTTGTGATCTCTGCTCTCTCATCTGTGATTTTATTTATTTGTTCCTCTCTCCTTTCTTTTTAATAAGTCTGGCCAGGGGTTTATCAATTTTAGTAATTCTTTCAAAGAACAAGCTTCTAGTTTCATTGATCTGTTCTATTTTTTTTTGTTTTTATATCATTTATTTCTGTTCTTTATTATTTCCCTTCTTCTGCTGAGTTTAGGCTTCATTTGCTTTCACTTTAGGTGTAAGATTAGGCTGTGTGTTTGAGATTTTTCTTTTTTCTTTCTTCTTGAGGTAGGCCTGTATTGCTATATACTTCACTCTTAGAACTACTTTTGCTGCATCCTAAAGGTTTTGGATGTTGTGTTTTCATTTTCCTTTGCTTCTATGTATTTTTTATTTCTTCTTTAATTTCTTTGTTATCTCATTCTTTCTTTAGTAGGATGTTCCTTAATCTCCAGGTATTTGTGGTCTTACCAAATTTTCTCTTCCAGTTGACCTCAAGTTCCATAGCATTGTGATCTCAAAATATGCATTATATGATCTCAATCTTTTTGTATCAGTTGAGACCTGATTTGTGACCCAGTTCTTGATCTATTCTGGATAATGCTCCATGTGTACTTGAAAAGAATGTGTATTCTGCTGCTTTAGGATTAAATGTTCTGAATTATGTTCTGTTAAATCCATCTGGCACAGTGTGTCATTCAAAGCCCTTGTTTTTTTGTTGACTTTCTGCTTAGGTGATCTGTCTGTTGCTGTGAGTGTGGTGTTAAAGTCCCCTACTATTATTGTATTATTATCAGTGAGTTTCTTTATGTTTATTATTAAGTGATTTATATATTTGCGTTCTCCCAAATTGGGGACATAAAGATTTACAACTGTTAGATCTTGTCGGATAGACCCTTTTATTATTATATAGTGCCCTTCCTCATCTCTTGTTACAGTCTTTGGTTTAAAATCTAGCTTGTCTGATACAAGGTAGCTAGTCTGGCTTTCTTTTGATGTCCATTAGCATGATAAATAGTTCTCCATCCCCTCACTTTCAATGTGCAGGTGTCTTCAGGTCTAAAATGAGTCCCTTGTAAGCAGCATATAGATGGTGCCAGTTTTTTTAATCCATTCTGGTACCTTGTGTCTTTTGATTGGAGCATTCAGTCCATTTACATTCAAAGTGATTGTTGAAAGATATGAATTTAGTTCCATTGTATTACCTGTTAAGTCAGTGTTTCTGGAGATTTTCTCTGTTCCTTTATAGTCTTTACTGCTTTTGGTCTTTCTTTCTTACTCAAAGAGCCCCCTTTAATATTTCTTGCAGAGCTGGTTTAGTGATTTAAATGAACTCCTTTAGTTTTTGTTTGTCTGGGAAACTCTTTATCTCTCCTTCCATTCTGAATGACAGCCTTGCTGGATAAAGTATTCTTGGATGCATATTTTTCCCATTCACTGTATTGAATATATCTTACCACTCTCTTCTGGCCTGCCAAGTTCTTGTGGAGAGATCTGCTGCTACATTTATTTGTCTTCCCTTGTAAGTTAGGGACTTCTTTTCCCCAAATGCTTTCTGGATTCTTTATCTCTGTATTTTGCAAATTTTACTATGATGTCTTGGTGTGGGCCAGCTTTTATTGAATTTGATGGGAGTTTTCTGTGCATCTTGGATTTTGATGTCTGTTTCCTTCCCCAGATTATGGAAATTTTCAGTGATAATTTGCTCAAATAAACCTTGTGCCCTCTTTTTCTTTTCTTCTGGGACTCTATGATATGAATGTGACTATGCTCTAAGGACTCTCTGAGTTCTCTAAGTCTACATTCATGATGCAATACCTTTCTTTCCCTCTTTTGAGCTTCATTTTTTGCCATAATTTTATCTATATCACTTATTCTTTCGTTTGCTTCTTCTATCCTTCTGGTCATTACATCCTTTCAGTTTTGCCTCTAAGTTACTGCATTTTTTTTTGGCCTGATTAGTTTTTAAGTCTTTTATATCTGAGGTATGGGACTCCCTGGTGTCTTCTATGCTTTTCTCAATCCTAGATAGTATCCTTATGATTGTTGTTTTAGATTCTGGATCAGGCATATTACTTATATCTGTTTTCATTATATCCCTGGCCATGACCTTTTCTTGCCTTCTTTTGCAATGAATTCTTCTGTCTTGGCATTTGTTTAAGGTCTCTGTCTTCTTTTGTGTGTTAGGAAAGCTGGTTATGTTTCCCACTCCTGAGAGTAATGGCTTTATGAAGAACTGGTCATATACTACCTAGGGCCTGGAGCTTCAGGAAGTGTCTCTGCTGTATGCTGTGTGTACCCTGCTGTTCTGCTGTGGCTGCTCTTTTCCTTAGCCTGCAGTGGGGAGTGTTGGAACCTTATCCAGTGTGTGGTGAGTTTCAACTGGGTGTGCTTTGGTCTGCTTGTTAATAGAGGCCTGATCCTATTTCCACTAGACCTGAAGCTTTGCAGTTTTCTGTGGTAAGTGGGCTTGGTACATGTGGGGGGGTTTGTGCTGGTCATGTGGGGGGGGTTCCTGCTGCTGCTCTGACTCTCAGACATACTTGCCCTACTAAAAAAAGCACCTGCAGGGGGAGGTTAAGATGGCGGAGGAGTAGGGGACACCTTTTTCAGCCGGTCCCCTGAGTTGAGCTGG
>NW_023255111.1:648743-697258 GCF_002007445.2 Ailuropoda melanoleuca
GGGGATGTACTGTATGGTGATTAACACAATATAATAAAATAAAATTTAAAAAAAAAATAAAAAAATAAAAAATAAAAAAAGCACCTGCAGAGTGCAGGGCAGTATAGCTTGGTGTAAGCAGTTTTAGCCTCCACCATGGGTGCTGTGATGCTCACTGAAATCTGTCTGTGCCAATTGGCAGGAGATAAAAAATGGGGTCAGCCCACTCTCTCTTCCCTGGAGAGAGGAGTTCATGCCCACTGTTGTCCTGAAGCCCTCACGGAGGAATGAACAATCCCCCCTCATGTGTCCCTGCCATCCCTCAGATCACGGACTTCACCCTGTCTGTGTTTTCGCCATGTGCCCATGCAGTGGTGCAATGCTCCCAGCTTTTATCTCAGGCATGCTGGCTTCATTTCAAAACTACTAATTTCAGGGCCTGGTACAGCATGAATCCACACTGATCATGGGGGGAGGGTCTCTCCAGGCTGTGGGTAGTGCTGTTTTGTCCCAGAAGACCAGTTCTATGAATATGCAAGGGCTTAGAGTTTATGTTAAAGCACAGCAAAAAGCTGGTATCCAGGTTAGCTGCCCTCAGCAGGTGCCTCTCCCCCTATGTTAATGAAAAGGGCAGTGCAATGGCAACTGATGTCTCTTTTGTTCCCTGAAGTGGCAGTGCTACCTCTCCTAAATGCACTCCAAGAAGGGGAACTATCTCTCCCACTGTGACCCAGAGGATCCTCAGACCATGCTGTCTGCTTCCAGGCCTTTGCCCTCTTTCTCCACAGGAGTACCACTAGACCCTAGGCTCCACCATGGCAATGGCACTAACTTCTTAAACTTCAGACCTCGAGCTCCTTTGCTTATAAAAACTTGCAATAATCAGTCCCTCTTGTTTTCCCAGTCAGTTGTTTTGGGGAATTGTTTATCTTGTGTAATCCCCTGTGCATTGAGCTCTCTCTCTCTCCTCTCTTCATGATCAGGGCTCCTTCCCCTCTGCAGCACTCATGGTTCTTTTCTCCCACAAATCATGTCTCCACACCTTCTACCTTCCACTATGTGGCCTCTTTTCTCCCTCTAGTAGTGCAGTTTGTTCTCTCAGTCCTCAGATTGATTTCTTCAGTGTTCAGAATGATTTGATATTTATCTAGCTGTGTTCAAGGAAGGGGGCAAGCATAGGATCACCCTACTACTCCACCATCTTAACCTCAACCTTCCAGGAGCTTGGAGTTAGAGTAAAGCACAACAAAAAGCCTGGGTCCAAGTTAGCTGCCCTCAGCATGTGTCTCTCTCCCTATGCTTAAGGGGCAGGGGATTGTAATGATGCCTGCAGGCTCTTTTGTTCCCTGAGAGGCAATGCCACCTCCGCCAGATGCACTCCAAGAAGGAGGAACCATCTTTCCAGGTGTATCTCAGGGAATCCTCAGATTGTGCCTTCTGCTCCAGGGCCCTCCTCCATAGGAGCTCTACGGTGCTCACCAGCCTCAACACCAGCTATAGCTTGGACTTCTAAAACTCATCTTTGAGCTCTGCTGGTTGTAAAAACTCATGATAATCAGCCCCTCTCTTTTTTCCAGTCAGTGATTTTGGGGAAGTGTTTTCTTTGTGCATCCGCTGTGCACTGCTGGCTATCTCATGTCTCTCTGTGATTAGGGCTCCCTTCCCTCCACAGCCCCCAGCAATCCTTTTCTCCCCCAAATCATGTCTCTGCACCTCCTATCTTCCATGATGTGGCCTCTTCTCTCCCTCTAGTTGTGCAGTTTGTTCTCTCAGTCCTCTGATTGATTTCTTGAGTGGTCACATGATTTGACATTTATTTATCTGTGTTTGAGGGATGAGGAAAGCATAGGGTCCTCCTACTGCTGCACCATCTTAACTCCCACCTGAAAGCTATTATTTCTTCAAATAAATTTTAGCACTACTGTTGGGAATTATTGGACCATATATATGAAGGTATGTTTATCTTTATGGCACATGGTTTCTTATAACTGTAGCTTTCTATAAGTTTTGAAATCAGGAGTGTGAGATTTCCAGTTTTGTTTTTCTTTTTCAAGATGCTTCTATCCAGTGGAGAATTCTTGAAATTCCATATAAATTTTTGGATGGACTTTTTTTCTCTTTCTGCAAAAAAATTCCTCTGGACTTATTATTTTTAAATTTTAAAAAAATATTATTATTATTATTTTTATTATGATATGTTATTCACCATACAGTACATCATTAGTTTTTGATGTAGTGTTCCATGATTTATTGTTTGCATATAACAGCAAGTGCTCAATGCAATACATGCCCTCCTTAATACCTATCACTGGGCTAGCCCATCACCCCACCCGCCTCCTCACTAAAACCCTCATTTGTGTCCCAAAGTCCATAGCCTCTCGTGGTTCATTTCCCCCTCTCTTTACACCCCCTTCGTTTTTCCATGCCTTCTCCTACCAACCTCCCTGCTATTCCTTATGTTCCACAAATGAGTGAAAACATATGATAATTGTCTTTCACTGCTCGACATATTTCTCTTAGCATAATCTCCTCCAGTCCCATCCATGCTGATGCAAATGTTGGGTAATCATTCTTTCTGATGGCTAAGTAATATTCCGTTGTATATATGGACGACATCTTCTTTATCCATTCTTCTGTTGAAGGGCATCTTGGCTCCTTCCACAATTTAGGTATTGTGGACATTGCTGCTATGAACATTGGTGAGCANGACAATGCAGCTATGAACATTGGGGTGCATATGGCCCTTCTCTTTACTACGTCTGTATCTTTGGGGTAAACACCCAGTAGTGCAATGGCTGGGTCATAGGGTAGTTCAATTTTTAACTTTTTAAGGGACCTCCACACTGTTTTCCAGAGTGGCTGTACCAACTTGCATTCCCACAAACAATGTAGGAGGGATCCCCTTTCTCCACATTCTTTCCAGCAATTGTTGTTTCTTGCCTTGTCTATCTTTGCCATTCTAACTGGCGTAAGGTGGTATCTCAGTGTGGTTTTGATTTGAATTTCCCTGATGGCTAATGATTTTGAACATTTTTTCATGTGTCTGTTAGCCATTTGTATGTCTTCATTGGAAAAAGTGTCTGTTCATATCTTCTGCCCATTTTATGATTTATTTGTTTCTCGCATATTGAGTTTGAGAAGTTCTTTGTAGATCTCTGATACCAGTCTTTTATTTGTAGCATCATTTGCTAATATCTTCTCCCATTCCGTGGGCTGCCTCTTAGTTTTTTTGACTGTTTCCTTGGCTGTGCAGAAGCTTTTACATCTTTGTGTGTGGTATAAGAAAATGGTCCACTGTCATTCTTGTACATGTAGCTGTCCAATTTTTCCAACACCATTTGTTGAAGAGACTCTTTCTTCTATTGGATATTCTTCATGCTTTGTTGAAGATTAGTTGACCATAGAGTTGAGGGACCATTTCTGGATTCTTCTGTTCCATTGATCTATGTGTCTGTTTTTGTGCCATTACCATCCTGTCTTGATGGTTACAGCTTTGTAATATAGCTTGAAGTCTGGCATTGTTATGCCACCAGCTTTTGGTTTTCTTTTTCAACATTCCTCTGGCTATTCTGGGTCTTTTCTGGTTCCATACATATTTTAGGGTTATTTGTTCCAGCTCTATGAAAAATATGGCTGGTATTATGATACCACTTCTCAGTTTAAAACTGCATTGAAAAGACCTTTTCACTATTGATTAATATTTTTTTAGATCTAAGAAATAAGTTTGGTACTATTTACTGCCCTTGTGTAGGTCTCTAAAACAAATCAGAGACTTTTTAGCTTTTTATAAGGTTTTAAAAAACTATTACATCTTGCCATTTGTGTTTTTCCTTTCCCTGAATAAACCTTAACATGCTGTGTTGGGAATATCATGCTAGTTAATAGACTGTAAATTTCAGATTGCAGTATGGGAGAAAGCCTCTGGTATAAAGCAAGAGAGCCAGGATAAACTCATTTGTGGCAGAAGATCAGTACAGTCATCTTCTTTGACAACTTCTCTCACAAAGCCAATGTTAGATGGATTCTCCAGACCAAATTCAAAATTTCTTTTTCCAGAAATAAAAGGTCAAATGAAAGCTGGTAACCACTGGTGAGTTAGGTTACATGAGCCAAAGACCAAATTGTGGAAAGAGGAGGATCAGAGAAGATACAATAGGAGATCACCTTGATATTTTAAAATTATAGGAACAAGACAGCCATCAAGAGTGGTATGTAGAAAAATGGGCACTGTTTATAAGTGAAATAGACTCAATCAAGTAGCTCTTTAAAAACAAAGAATTAAGACAGCTACCAAGAGGAGGTAAGTACAAAAACAGGCTTTATTTACCTAGTAAAAAAATAAAAGACAACCAAAATGATTTAGAATCCTTCCTCTAAAAAGGAAGGTTGTTTAGGGTCCGTAGTTTGGCTTGGAGTAAGGAATCAATAAGCCATTCTGGCTTTTCCCTCCTACTTCTAACACTTAAACAAACAAACAAAAAACTTTCTTACAGAGAAAAGTAACTAATAAGGTGATCCTTTAGAGATGTCTACGTTTACAACTGGATGTGGTAGTATCAGAGATGGCTTTTTCACTAAGACATCTATTTTTGAGCTTAAAACAGATAGAGTATTTGGAATAGACATCGTGGGTGAAGACCTGGATTCTGTTGGCAATGGGAGCACTGAAAATGCTGTCAATATATAGTACCTGACCCAAAACTCCTGAGGGTTACCCTACCCCAGCATGTGGAACTGGGTAAAGTATGACTGAATATTCAAGAGGAACGTGTACAGCAAGTGTATAACCTCAATGGGAAAATATGGTGTTTAATGGACAAATACATCCCTTCCCCCAGGAGTATTTGGGCCCGCTCTAAGAACAGACTTTTTGAAAAGTGTGCATTACTACAAGTGATAAACCTACCAGATTTTTTTTACACCATACTTTTATATTTTTTAACAAAAGGATTATTTTTGTCATAAAATTATACTGTGGGAAGGAAAGCTCAAAATAAAACGTTGGAGGAGCAGTTTTATTCTATGGAGCATTATATGTGCTTCCTCAAAGATGTGTAGCCTATAATAATAAGTTATCAACATTCCTCCTCATTTGTAGTAAACCTACCAGATTTTAAAGGTAGTGCCAGTTGTATCTAAAAATCCACAAAGTTGATGTGATCTCTACAGAAGGAAAACCACTGGTCTTCATAAAAAGACCTAAGAAGATTCCTGTGTTAAGAAAACTCAAATGGACACATAGGCAATATGTAAGCCAGGGTCTAAAGCACTGAGCTATTCATTTGTCCCCCAAAATGAGGCTGAGAATATTATTTTTTTCCATAATAATATTTTTATTACATTATGTTATTCACCATACAGTACATCCCTGGTTTTTTAGGTAAAGTTTGATGATTCATTAGTTGCGTATAACACCCAGTGCACCATGCAATACATGCCCTCCTTACCCATCACCAGCCTATCCCATTCCCCCACCCCCCCGAAGCCCTCAGTTTGTTTCTCAGAGTCCATAGTCTCTCATGCTTCACCCTCTTCTGATTACCCCCCTTTCTTTATCCCTTTCTTTCTCCTACCGATCTTCCTAGTTCTTATGTTCCATAGATGAGAGAAACCATATGATAATTGCCTTTCTCTGCTTGACTTATTTCACGTAGCATTCTGGAAAACAGTGTGGAGGTCCCTTAAAAAGTTAAAAATTGAGCTACCCTATGATCCAGCCATTGCACTACTATGTATTTACCCCAAAGAGGCTGAGAATATTATTAATCAGTGTTATTAATTTAGATCCCACTAATTTGGAATTGATTGTTTTAAAATGTAGTAGATTCAACTTTACCTATGGGATACCTATGAAAAAGGCAATTGGCTAAGTATTATAAACAGACCTAACTGGCATGTGGGTTGGGGAGAGCAAATGTTATAACTTAATTATTTCCTTATATGTTCTAAACCACCAAGCACCCATGCACCCATGCTAACAATCAAGGATAATTTTGATTTATTTCTCAGGCAAATGTTGGGGTCTCTATTAGCAAAAACATTAGCTTACATTCTATAACTGAACATATCTAAAGGTAAAATTTCCTTTTAAGCCATTCTGCAATTCGGTTACCTGCTTTATACCATCTATACATTCCCTCAACAGGGTCTTAATTCTCAACTGTGATAAAGTTTTCACTTTGTTCTCATGCTATAGCAGTGAGGGTGGAAAAGTCAAGAAGGTTGATCATTAAGGAAAATGGAATAACAGAACCAGCCCAATATCTCATCTGGAAGGCAACATCTCTGAAGTTAAATCCCATTCTAGAACAATAATATATTCTTTCTCTTGCCTACATTCTGGGCTGCTTAACATGAATATACTTGTTGTTTAATCAGTAAAGGCCACAAGTCACCTTCCAGACTCTTAAGTTGGAGGTGGGGTGCCCCAGACTCACCCATTTAAACCAATTGGAAAAGCAGAATAGCCTTCTTTGGGACAAGGATCACTGCGGGTGCTGTATACACCTAGCATGGCAACAGATGAGTAGCTCACTGTTGTTTAGAGCAGCCTGCCTCCTTGGTGCTGACCTTGGAGATGCCTATGTCCCCAGAGATGCCCATGCTCACAGAGAAGCTCATGGCCTCAGAGATGCTGATGCCTGCACAGTAGCCCATAGCCTCAGAGATGCCTGTGGCCCCATAGATGTCCCTGGACTCAGAGCTTCCCATGTTTCAGAGAATCCCACATCCCCATAAATGTTTATGGCCCCAAGGCTACCTATGATCCTGGAATAGTCACAGTGAAAGTCTGCACACTGGCTTTTTACTTGATCCATCTGAGCTTGGAGGCCTCCTTCCCTGGGCAGTACCATTATCCATCAAGCTGTTCATCTCTCCACTGATACCCATAAAGCCAAGAGTATTCGTCAAAGGACTTCCCAGATGCTGAGATAATAAATTCCCTAATTGAGGCGCATGAACAGATTTCTTCTGGTGGCTCATGATGGGCTTGCAGTTTCTGTCATAGGAACAAGGAATGGTTGAAAAGAACCAGGAACAGAATAAAAGCTAGGCAAAGTTCACAATGACCTCCAAGGATCTTGCTGTCACTAATATGGTGGAGTATTAACTTCTGCCCCCTCCCTAGTCCCAAACATCTTTTCTTCATCACTTGACATAGTGCTTTAAAAGCCCTACTACTAAAGATTCTCAAGGGTCTTATATCTATAAAAGTCCTCTTTCCTGATAAATATAATTTTACTGGAAGTAGGGAGGGCAAGGGAGAGGGTCACTAAGATTTATTAAATACCTCTATGTGCTGGAGATTTATACAGTATTTCCTTTAATACTTCTAAGAACCCTGTTGGTTAGGTATTAGCTGTATGTTGCAGATGAGAAAACTGAGTCTCAGAGAATTTAAGTAAGACTAAAATTCACACGTTTAAGAAATGGTAGAGCTGGGACCTGACCCTGAATCTTAATGCTAATTTCTATGACCTAACACCTCATGGTACCTCCAATAGATATTTCCACTTTCAAGGATAACACGATGACTCAGTGATACTTTACAGTGGTGACATTTAACTTTGTGGGGGTCATAGTGTACTTTGAAAATCTGAAGAAAATAATAAACTTTCTCCTCAGAAAGTTTCATGCATGCAAATGTGTGTACATGAAACAGCCCACATACACAGTTTTAGGCATAATAACAGGGGTTTCACAGATTCCCCCAAAGTGTATTTGTGGGCACCTATGGGTTCATGAACTCCAGTTAAGAGCTCCTGTTATAGGGTATAGGCATCTCATTATCTTTTTTTTTTTTTTTTTGGAAATCAGGAAATCACACACACATACAAAACAAATAGTGATAACCTTCGAAGAGAGGAAATGAATATGTGGCTAGGAGAGTCTTTTAAATTTCCATTTTGTATGTTTTTGTATTATGCATGTTCTAACTTTGTAATTGTACTACTACCTTTCTAAAAATTTCAACAGGGAAAAACTTCCGAGAATATGGCAAAGTAGGAATACCCTAAGCTCACCTGGTTCCATGAACACACCTAGATGACAATCACATCAGAGCAACTAACCCAGAGAATGACCTAAAGACTGACAGAACAGATTTTACACTGTTAATCACAGAGAAGGCACCACGTTGGAAAGGGCAGGAGTTTGTCCAGAACCAAACTCCTAGAGAGACTAACTACAAACAGAAGGATTATCACAAGCACAGAGAAGGGAGAAGAGCATACCCCACACCAGGTACCCCAGACATAGGGTGGGAATTGAGGCCCACATAATATTTGACTTTGAAAATCAGTGGTGTTTAACTTCTCAAGTATTTACAATCAGCAGGGCTTAACTCCAGGTACTTTAAAAATCAGCAGGCTTAGCTCTGGGAGAGCTGAAATGCTCTATGAACCAGAGTCCCTGTCCCTAAAGAGCCAGTATAACAAGCATGGCATAGAAGAAGCATTTTGAAAAGCACCTGGAGTATACATGGAGGTTTATTCACAACATGTGCCAGAGGGGTAGGAATCAGTAGGAAACTTCTCCAAGAACAAAAGAGCTGGCAGGCACCATTTCTCTCTCTCCACCTCCCCACACCCAGCACAGATAACAGGACACTTGTAGTAACCAGCTAGAAAACCCTCCACCTACCTTGCTAACACCATGTGCTTTCCTTCTACATCCACAAGCCCTACTCTGCAGGCATCCTCTAAAGCTGCTCCTGCTAAAAACAAATCCTGTTTGTAGCCTTGGTTAAGACTGCCACCACTCCAAAGTGATTCTAGACCAGGAGAGAGGGGATAATAACCACATACAGCAGTTCAGATGCAGGCCCAGAAGACAGACTAGGGGTAGGCATTAGATCGGTCTGCTGGTCTGCTGACCAACAAAAAGCTCTCAAGGGACAAGGCAGGGAAAGCAGCCTGCAGGTTGATAATTCTGCAGCCCCAACAGAGAGACTGTGGGCAGGCATCTGATTGGACTTCAAGCTCTGTTCAACAATGAAACCTCTCAGGAAAGCCTTCTGAGGATCAGTGTAACTGCAGTCCCAGCAGAGGGGCTGAGGGTAGGCATCTAGTCTGACTGTGGAAACCAACCCACTACAAACCTATGGGGGTACCAACTGGCCCCTTAACAGCACAGGTACCAAACCATGCCCACAACTGGCAAAGTGGTCCACTGCAGCCAACTGGACTGAAAGCAAATGAAGATCAGCCATGACAGTAGGATGTACAAAACCCACAGAAGAGATAATCCTGAAGAACTGGTTCTGGTGAATTACATTACACTACAGAGCACCACAGGACCTCTTCTTCGAAAGGACACTACTTTCAAAATCAGGAGATGCATCTGACATTCCTAATACATAGAAACAAACACAGAGAGTTAGACAAAACGAAGAGACAGAGGAATATGTCCCAAATGAAAAAGGGAAAAAAACCATAGCAAAAGAGCTAATTTAAATGGAGATGAACATTATGCCTGATAAAGATTTCAAAGTAATAGTCATAAAGATACTCACCGGATTTCAGAAAAGAGTGAAACATCTCAGTAAAAACTTCAAAGAGAGAGAAAATTTTTTAATTTTTTATTTATTTCTGTAATAATTTTTATTTTGTTGTATTAGTAACCACACACTACGTCCCCAGTTTTTGATGCAATGTTCCATGATTCGTTATTTGCATATAACACCAACTGCATCATGCAAAATGTGCCCTCCTTAACACCCATCACTGATCTATCCCAATCCCCCACCCCCTGCCTCTCTGAAGCCCTCAGTTTGTTTCCAAACATCCAGTCACACGTGGTTCATTCCCCCTACTGTTTATCCCCCCTTCATTCTTCCCTTCCTTCTACTACCGATCTTCCTAGTTCTTATGTTCCATAGATGAGAGAAATCATATGATAATTGTCTTTCTATGCTTGACTTATTTCACTTAGCATTATCTCCTCCAGTGCCGTCCATGTTGCAGCAAATGTTGACAACTCGTTCTTTCTGATAGCTGAGTAATATTCCATTGTATATATGGACCACAACTTCTTAATCCAGTCACCTGTTGAAGGGCATTTCGGTTCCTTCCACGATTTAGCTATTGTGGACAATGCTGCTATGAACATTGGGGTGCATATGGCCCTTCTCTTCACTACATATGTCTCTTTGGGGTAAATACCCAGTAGTGCAATGGCTGCATCCTAGGGTAGCTCAATTTTTAACTTTTTGAGGGACAGCCACACTGTTTCCAGAGTGGCTGTACCAACTTGCATTCCCACCAACAATGTAGGAGGGATCCCCTTTCTCCACATCCTCTAACAATTGTTGCTTCTTGCCTTGTCAATTTTTGCCATTCTAACTGGCGTAAGGTGGTATCTTAGTGTGGTTTTGTTATGAATTTCCCTGATGGCAAATGATTTTCAACATTTTTTCATGTGTCTGCTAGCCATTTGTATGTCATCATTGGAGAAGTGTCTGTTCATATCTTCTGCCCAATTTATGATTTGTTTATTTGTTTCTTATATATTGAGTTTGAGAAGGTCTTTGATATCTTGGATACCAGTCTTTTATCTGTAGCATCATTTGCAAATATCTTCTCCCATTCCGTGGGCTGCCTCTTAGTTTTTTTTTTTTTTTACTGATTCCTTGGCTGTGCAGAAGCTTTTTATCTTGATGAAGTCCCACAAGTTCATTTTCTCTTTTGTTTCTCTTGCCTTTGGAGATGTGTTGTGAAAAAGGTTGCTGTGGCCGATGTTGTAGAGGTTGCTGCCTATGTTCTCCTCTAGGATTTTGATGGATTCCTGTCTCACATCTAGGTCCTCCATCCATTTGGAGTTTATCTTTGTGTATGGTGTGAGACAGTGGTCAAGTTTCATTCTTTTGCATGTAGCTGTCCAATGTTCCCAGCACCATTTATTGAACAGCCTGTCTTTTTTCCACTGAATGGTTTTTCCTGCTTTATCAAAGATTAGTTGCCGAAAGAGCTGAGGGTCCATTTCTGGGTTCTCTATTCTGTTCCATTGGTCTATGTGTCTATTTTTGTGTCAGTACCATGCTGTCTTTGTGATCACAGCTTTGTAGTACAGCTTGAAATCCAGCATTGTGATGCCCCAGCTTTGTTTTTTCCTTTCAACAATCCTTGGTGTTTCGGGGCCTTTTCTGGTTCCATACAAATTTGAGGACTGTTTGTTCCAGGTCTTTGAAAAATGTCATTGGTATTTTGATTGGGATAGCATTGAAAGTGTAGATTGCTCTGGGTTGCATGGACATTTTAACTATGTTAATTCTTCCAATCCATGAGCATGGAATATTTTCCCATCTTTTAGCCTCTTCTTCAATGTCTTTCAAGAGTGATTTATAGTTTCTAGAATATAGGTCCTTTACGTCTCTGGTTAAGTTAATTCCAAGGTAACGAATGGTTTTTGGTGCTATTGTAAATGGGATGGATTCCCTAATTTCTCTTTCTTCTGTCGTATTGTTCCTGTATAGAAATACAACTGATTTCTGAGCATTGATTTTGTATCCCGCCACATTGCTGAATTGCTCTATAACTTCTAATAGTTTGGGCATGGATTCTTTTGGGTTTGCCATATAGAGTATCATGTCATCTGTGAAGAGAGACATTTTGACTTCTTCTTTGCTGATTTGGATACCTTTTATCCTTTTTTGTTGTCTGATTGCTGTTGCAAGGACTTCTAGTACTATGTTGAATAATAATGGCGAGAGTGGGCACCCTTGTCGTGTTCCTGATCTTAAGGGAAATGCTTCCAGCTTTTCCCCATTGAGAATGATATTTGCTGTAGGCTCCTCATAGATGGTTTTTATGAAATTGAGGAATGTACACTCTATGCCTACACTTTGAAGGGTTTTAATCAGGAAAGGATGCTGTGTATTGTCAAATGGTTTTTCTGCATCTATTGAGAGAATCATATGATTTTTGAATTTTTCCTTCTGAATAAAATCTAAGACGCAGATAGATTTGTGAATGTTGAACCACCCTTGCATTCTAGGGATGAATTCCACTTGTTCATGATGGATAATCCTTTTAATGTACTGTTGGATTCTATTAGCCAGGATATTTTTAGGATTTTGACGTCCATATTCATTAGGGAAATCATTCTGTAATTCTCCTTTTTGAAGGGGTCTTTGCCTGGTCTGGGGATCAAGGTAATATGGGCCTCATAGAATGAGTTTGGTAGCTTTCCTTCTGTTTTTATTTTTTGAAATAGCTTAGGAGAATAGGTATTATCTTCTTTGAATGTTTGGTACAATTCCCCAGGAAAACCATCCGGGCCTGGACTTTTGTTTTTTGAAAGGTTGTTTATCACTGATTCAATTCTTCATAATTAATTGGCCTGTTTAAAAAATCAATTTCTTCCTGTTTTAGTTATGGTAGTTTATAGTTTTTCAGGAAGGCCTCCATCTCTTCCAGATTGCTTAATTTATTGGCATAAAGCTGTTGGTAAAAGTTCCTAATAATCCTTCCAATTTCATTGGTGTTGGTTGTGACCTCTCCTTTTTCATTCATAATTTTATTAATTTGGGTCCTTTCTCTGTTCTTTTGGATAAGTCTTGCCAGTGGTCTGTCAATTTAATTGATTCTCTCAAAGAACCAGCTTCTACTCCTGTTGATCTGCTCTACTGTAGTTCTGGTTTCTAATTCATTGATTTCTGCTCTAATCTTGGTCAACTGCTTCCTCGTGCATGGATTAAGCCTGTCCCTCTGTTGCTGTTCCAGCTTCTTGAGGTGAAAATATAAAAACTGCATTTTAGATTTTCCTATTCTTTTGAGTGAGGCTTGGATGGTTATGTATTTTCCCCTTATGACTGCCTTTGTAGTATCCCATAGGTTTTGGAACATTGTGTTTTCATTCTCGTTGGTCTCCATAAATTGTTTAAATTGATTTTTGATTTCCTGGCTTATCATTTGATTTCCTGGTTTATCAGTGGAGGATGCATGTTCTGATGAGCACCGTGTGTTATATATAACTAATGAATTGTTGTACACTATCAAAAACCAGCAATATACCAAACATTAACATTTAATTTTTAATTTTATTCATTTAGTTTTTTCCATACTTATTTATTATTATGTTCAGTTAGCCAACATATACTGCATTATTAGTTTTTGATATAGTGTTCAACACTTCATTAGTTGTGTATAACCCTGGGAAACAAACTGAGGGTTTCAGAGTGGAAAGGGTGGGGGTATGGGCTAACCTGGTGATGGGTATTAAGGAGGGCATGAATTGCAGCCACCAGGGAAATTCAAATGAAAACCACATTGAGATACCACTTTATGCCAGTTAGAATGGCAAAAATTGACAAGGCAAGGAACAACAATTGCTGGAGCGGATGTGGAGAAAGCGCATCCCTCCTACATTGTTGGTGGGAATGCAAGTTGGCACAGCCACTTTGGAAAACAGTGTGGAGGTCCCTTAAAAAGTTAAAAATTGAGCTGTCCTATGATCCAGCAATTGCACTACTGGGTATTTACCCCAAAGTTACAGACGTAGTGAAGAGAAGGGCCATATGCACCCCATTGTTCATAGCAGTATTGTCCACAATAGCTAAGTCATGAAGGAGCCGAGATGTCCTTCAACAGATGACTGGATTAAGAAGATGTGGTCCATATATGCAATGGAATATTACTCAGTCATCAAAAATAATGATTTCTCAACTTTTGCTGCAACATTGGCGGGACTGGAGTAGATAATGCTAAGCGAAATAAGTCAAGCAGAGAAAGACAGTTACCATATGATTCACTCATTTATGGAGCATAAGAAGTAGGAAGATCGGTAGGAGAAGAAAGGGAAGAAGAAAGGTGGGGTAAACAGAATGGAGGAGTGAACCATGAGAGACTATGAACTCTGGGAAACAAACAGGGCTTCAGAGGGGAGGTGTTTGGGGGAATGGGATAGGGCAGTGGATGGGTATTAAGGAGGGCACATATTGCATGGTGCACTGGGTGTTATACGCAAATAATGAATCATGGAACTTTACATCAAAAACTAAGGATGCACTGTATGGTGACTTACATAACATAATAAAAGTTATTATAAATTTTTTTTAATTAAGAGAATTCTGAACAAAAGGGTATAGGACCATATCACTTCTTGGGTAAATTCTACCAATCATTTAATCTATTCCAAGAAATAGAAAGGGAAAAAAACTTCAAAATTATTTCTATGATGCCAGCATTACCGTGATAACAAAACCAGATAATGAGTCCTCTATAAAAGATCACTACAGGCCAATATCCTTGATGACCACAATGAAAAAATTCTATATTAAATACTGGAAAACTGAATCTAACAATTTATTTAAAAACCATAAACCACAATCAAGTGAGATTTATTCCTGTGTTGCTAAGGGTTTAATATTTGCAAATCATTCCATGTGATAAAACACATTTTAAAAATATGGATAAGAAACTTTTATCATTTCAATAGATACATGTAAAGTATTTGACCAAGTACAACATCAATTCATGACAAAAACACTCAATAAAGTAGTCCTGGAGAGAACATACCTCAACATAATAGAGGCTATATATGAAAAGTGCACAGCTAATATTATTCTCAGTGGGGAAAAATTAAGAGTTTTTCCTCTATGAGCAGGAACAAAACAGGCATATACATTTTCATCCCTTTCATTTAACATAGTACTGGGAGTCCTAGACACAGCAGTGAAACAGCAAAAATAAATAAAATCAGTAAGAAAAAGTAAAACTTCCACTATTGCAGATGACATGAGACTCTATATCAAAAACCCAGAAGATTCCACCAAAAATACTGCTAAAACTTATATACGAATTCAGTAAAGTCATAGGATACAAATCAGACAAAAACCTACAAATCAAAACTACAATGAAAATCACCTCAAGGGAGATAGAATGGCTAAAAATAACAACACAGTAAACAACAAATATTGACAAGGATGCAGAGTAAGGGGAACCCTCCTATACTATTTGTGGGAATGCAAACTGGTGCTGCTACTGTGCAAAACAGTATGGAGGTTCCTCAAAACATTAAAAAACAGAACTATTCTAAGATTCAGCAATTGCATTACTAACTATCTATCCAATGGATACAAGAATACTGAGTCCAAGGGATACATGCACCCCAATGTTTATAGCAGCATTATCAACAAGAGTCAAATTATAGGAAGAGCCCAAATGGTCATTGACTGATGAATGGATAACAAAGATGTGGCATTTATGTACAATGGAATATTACTCAGCCATAAAAAGAATGAAATATTGCCATTTGCAAAAACGTGATGGAGCTAGAGAGTATTATGCTAAGCAAAATATGTCAGAGAAAGAGAAATACCATATGATTTCATTCATATGTGGAAGTTATGGAAGGAAACAAATGAATATTGGGGGAAAAAAGATAGAGGCAAGCCAAGAAATACCTCTTAAGTGTAGAAAACAAATGCATGGTTACCAGAGGTGATCGGGATTAAGGAGTATACTTGTGGTGAGTACACGGTGTTGTACATAAGTGATGAATCACTATATTATACATCTGAAACTAATCTGAAACTAATATTACAATGTATGTCAACATACTGGAATTGAAATAAAAACTAAAAACTGAAAAGTAGAAACTAAAACCAACCAAACAAACACATTCATTCATTCGTTCATTCATATCAGGAATGTTACTTTTATCTGTTTCACTTAGATCTCTGGCAGTATCCTTATCTTGTTCTTTCATTTGGGATAAATTCCCACATCTTCACATTTTGTCTAAGTCTCTGCCTTCTTGTGTGTTTTGGTATAGCCAGTTATGTCTCCTTCTCCTCCAAATAAAGGCTTTACGAAGAGGTCATGTAGTGCCCAGGACCTGGCACTTTATGGAGTGTCTTTGGTCTGTGCTGCATACACTCTGTCATTGTTTTGGCTGTTCTATCCTTCAGGCCAGTGGTCTGCAGAGGCTCTCCTCTCTGCTGTGGGCAGTGTTTGGTCCCTTGCCTGAATATGGCAAGTTTTAACTGGGTGTGCTCTGGTCTGCATTTAAAATGAGACTTGGCACCACCTCCACCAGAACTGAGGCCCTCCCTGTAGAACATTCTGTTTGGGAGACATGGTGTCAGCAGGGGTTTGTGTTGGTCTTCTAGGGGAGCAGCCTATTGGACTGCAACTGAAGCAGCTTAAATAAGAAGGGCATTCCCATTAAAGCACGGGGGGGAGAGGTAGGGCCTTGTGTATGCAAGTTAGGTAGCCAGGGTGGGCACTGCACCACTTCCCACACGTGACTGTGTTTATCCTGAGGGACAGAAGAGGAAAATGGTGCTGGCCCACTCCTTTGTTCCCAAAGAGGTGTCTCCATGAACACTGCCTCTCAAGGATGAGCTCTGAGTAGAGAGAATAATCTCCCCATTGTGTGCCCTGGGCACTATTGTTTTCACTTTGTCTGCCCCTGGGTTGCTCGCCTGCCTTCTCTCCAGGAGAAGTACAATGTCCTCTGGATTTTATTCCAGGAAAGCCCATTGACCTTTAAAACTCTAGGCTTTAAGCTCTGCTGGTTGGAAGAACTCACAAAATTCAGCCCCTCTCATTTTCCAGGTCAGTGGCTTCAAAGAATATTCTCCTTGTGCATTCCCTTGTGTGCTCCTCTCTCTCTCTCCCTTCTCCATATTCACATCTCACTCCCCTCTGCAGCAGCTGCCATTTTAAACCATGTGTCAGTACTTGCTACCTTCTTCTCTGTGGCCTCTTCTTTCCTTTTAGTTGTGCAATCTGTTTTGTCAGTCTTCAGGTTGATTTCTGGGGTATTTAGGATGATTTGATAGTTATCTAGTTGTGTTTGTGGGACACGGCAAGCCCAGAGTCCTCCTACTCTTCCACCATCTTGCTTTCTCATTTTCATTTAAGTTTTCAAATTCATGTTGTTTAGAGTTGTTTGTAGTATTCCCTTGTCATTTTGATGTCTGCACAGTTTCTGATATCCTCTGCTTCATTTCAGACATAGGTCATTTGTGTCTTCTTTTTGTGTGTCTTTCTAGTTTTTAACTATTTTTTCCTTCTTGATTTTTTTTCTTTTCTTTTTATAAGTTCTTGATGTTCTAGCTTGGAATATTTGAGACTTTCTTTTATGTATAAGTATGTAGTGCTATAAATTTCCTTCTCAACATTTAGCTGAACTCCACATAGTCTGATTACATTTGGTTGCTCTTTCATTTTCTTTTATTTCAGTATATATTTTATTTCCAATGACACTTTCCTTAATGCATGAATTTATTTTTATTTTTTTAATGATTTTTTATTATATTATGTTAGTCACCATACTGTATATCCCCAGCTTCCAGTGTAAAGCTCGATGATTCATTAGTTGCGTATAACACCCAGTGCACCATGCAATAATGCATGAATTTAGAATTATGTTTATTTTCTATTAGTAGAGAAGATATTGTATATTTTCCTATTATATTTCTACTACTGATTTCTAACTTTATTCTCTGCAGCCAGAGAAAATTTTTGTATGATTTCAATTTTTAAAAAAGTTGAGCTTTTTTTTTTTCAATGTCCTAGGACTTGGTCTATCTTGGTATGGTTGAGGGCACTTGAAAACAATGTGTATACTTCTGTTGTTATATAGAGTAGTATATAAATTATATTAGATGCTGCTGATTGATGTGTTGACCTCTTTTTTTCCTCATCATTGTTTTATTTTCTTATTTTTTTAAATTTTTTTATTATATTATGTTAGTCACCATACAGTACATCCTTGGTTTTTGATGTAAAGTTTGATGATTCATTAGTTGCATATAACACCCAGTGCACCATGCAATACGGGCCCTCCTTACTACCCATCACCGGCCTATCCCATTCCCCCACCCCCCTCCCCTCTGAAGCCCTCAGTTTGTTTCTCAGAGTCCATAGTCTCTCATGCTTCATTCCCCCTTCTGATTACTGCCCCTTTCTTTATCCCTTTCTTCCCCTACCGATCTTCCTAGTTCTTATGTTCCATAGATGAGAGAAATCATATGATAATTGTCTTTCTCTGCTTGACTTATTTCACTTAGCATTACCTCCTCCAGTGCCGTCCATGTTGAGAACTCGTTCTTTCTGATAGCTGAGTAATATTCCATTGTATATATGGACCACATCTTCTTAATCCAGTCATCTATTGAAGGGCATCTCTGCTCCTTCCATGATTTAGTTATTGTGGACAATGCTGCTATGAACATTGGGGTGCATATGGCCCTCCTCTTCACTACGTCTGTATCTTTGGGGTAAATACCCAGTAGTGCAATGGCTGGGTCATAGGGTAGCTCAATTTTAACTATTTAAGGGACCTCCACACTGTTTTCCAGAGTGGCTGTAACAACTTGCATTCCCACCAACAATGTAGGGGGGATCCCCTTTCTCCACATGTGTTGACTTCTATGTCCTTGCTGATTTTGTCTAATTGTTCCATTGATTGTTGAGAAAGGGGTACTGATGTCTCCAATTCTAACTGCAGATTTTTCATTTCTTTCAGTTCTATCAATTTTTGTGTCACATATTATGTGTGTCCTTTGGTTGAGACATATACATTTAAGGCTGGTGTTCATTCTTGTTGGATTTATACTTTTATCATTACGTAACATCCCTCTTTGTCTCTGGTAATTTTCTTTTTCTTAAGTCTATTTTATTTGATACTAATGTGGCTACTTCTGCTTTCATTTTTGTTTTCTTGATGCATATCATTCCATTCTTTTACTTCCCACGTACATATATCATTATATTTGAAGTGGGTTTCTTGCAGACAACATATCTGGAACACTTTTTTTTAATCCACTGTTAATCTCTGTATTTTAATCAGTGTATTTAGACATTTTACTTAACATAATTATGATGTTTAGAACTTAATTATCCCACATAATTTTTGTTTGTTCTGTTGTTTCTGCTTTTTTGTTCTCCTTCCCATTTGTTACATGAATACTTTTCAATTTTATTTTGATTAGTCTATAGAGTTTTTGAATGTTCATCTCTGGATAGATTTTTTTAGTGGTTTCTCTAAGCAGTGTGTGTGTGTGTGTGTGTGTGTGTGTGTGTGTGTGTATCTTATTAATCTACTGGTGTCAGCATTTTATTACTTTGTGTTAAGTATACAAACCCTACTTCCCTTTTCCATCCCTTTGCCCTCATCCATTTAGAGTAAAATTGGCTTAAATATTTTCTCTACATACATTAGAAACAGAGTGGTATGATTTTTTCTTCTCCTGTCAAACATAATTTAGACAACTCAAGATGAGAAAGTCTGTGTTTATTCCTATTTTTAATATTTCCATCATGTTTTCTTACTTTCTGCATTTCCAAGGTTCCTTCTTTCATCATTTCCTTTCTTTTTAGGGACTTTACTTTTGCCTTTCTTTTAGGGTAGATCTGTCGGTGACACATTTCCCCCAAATTTCCTTCATCTGAGAACATCTTTCTCATTCACTTCTGAAGAATATTTTTTTAATAAAAATTTTTTATTATGTTACGTTAGTCACCATACAGTATATCCCAAGTTTTTGATGTTAAGTTCCCTGAAGAATATTTTAACCAAATACAGAATTTTGAATTGATAGTATTTTTCCTTCAGAACTTAAATATTTGTTGCACTTCCTTCTGGATTTCATTTCTAAAAGCAAATCAGTGTCATTCAAATTTTTTTTTCCTATAAAGTAAGGTACCAATTCTTTCTTGCTGTTTTCAAGATTTTTCCCCCTTTAGTTTCATAAGCTTGACTATGTTGTATCTTGTCTTGGATTTGCTTAAGGTATCCTGTTTGATATTCGTTCAGCTTCTTAAATCTATATAGGTTTATGTCCTTTGATTTATTTGGAATGTTTCAGCCATTATTACTTTGAGTATTCTTTCAGTCCCTCCCTCTTTCTCATTAGCTTCTGATTTTTCAATGATACAAGTGTTAGATCTTCTGTTATTGTCCTACAGATCCCCCAGAGCCTGTTTTATTTTCATCAGTTTTCTCTCAGATTGAGTAACTTCTATTCTTTCTTTTTTTCTTTATGTTCAGTTATCCAACATCATTAGTTTTTGATGTAGCTTCTATTTTTCTATCTTAAGTTAACTGATTCTTTCCTCTCCTTTCAATTATGCTGTTCCTCTCCTTTCAATTATGCTGTTAAGCTCATTCATTCGGTTTTTAAGAATTTGTTATTGTATTTTTCAGTTGTGTGGTTTCCATTCAATTCTTCTTTATGTCTGCAGTTTCCTTACTGAGACTTTTTCCTTTGTAATTATTGAATCATTTTAACGATAGCTGTTTAAAATTTTGTCACATTTCTAACATTACTGTTATCTTTGTGTTAGTATTGATTAATCGCTTTTTTATATAATTAATTTTATTTTATTATATTATGTTAATCACCATACAGTACATCCCCTGATTCTGATGTAAAGTTTGATGCTTCATTAGTTGCGTATAACACCCAGTGCACCATGCAATACGTGCCCTCCTTACTACCCACCACCAGTCCATCCCCTTCCCCCACCCCCTCCCCTCTGAAGTCCCCAGTTTGTTTCCCATAGTCCATAGTCGCTTTTTAAATTCACATTGATATTTTCCTTATTCTTGGTATAATGGATAATATTCAACAGAAACCTATATATTTTGGCAATGTTGTTATGAGACTCTGGAACTTATTTACATCTCTTTTAGCAAGCCTACTATGATACTGTTCTGGCATAAGAAATGTAAGTGCTTCTTTATTACCTAAAGGTGGGAATAGAGGGATTTGAGGTTCGCACTTGGCTTCTATTAATATTCATGTTGGGTTAGGCCCACACAGTACCATTTGGTGAACTCCGGGATTCAAACACCCACTAGTGCTATGCTTACAGCACTCTAGCTGGGGTGGGCAGAAGTATTTCATTACTTCTCCCCATGTGACATTCAATGATACCACAGGGTGTGCCCTCATTAATGCTGGGTGGTGATGATATCCTGACTCTCCACTAGGCCTCCTCTGATACCATCCAATGGGGAAAGGAGAGGTATCTTCTGAGTGTAGGTAGAAGTCCAGGCTCCATATATGGTCTCTTCCAACACTGCCAGGGTGGAAAGGGATTATCTGGTGAGGATAAAAATCCAAGCTCCTCATTTAATCTCCTTTGATACCATCCTGGGGGGAGGACATAGGGGTGTTTGAGTGCTTTCTTATACTTTGGTGTGAGAAGAAATCTCGGCTCCTCATTTGGCCTTTGCTGGTTAGGTGGGGACACAGTTTCTTTCTGTAGGGTCTGACTGGAGGATAGCAGTTATTGTCCACAAGTTTTTTTGTTTTGCTAAGCTGTCTCCTTCCTTGTCCTTTGGATAGAAAGAGTAGGCTTTTCTTAAAGCTTTATTTTTCTGTGTCTTTGAAGGTTCTGGGTTATAAGCTTCTGCAGCTCAAGGTCTGGGATATATGAAGCACAAAGAAATCCCATGGAACTCACCATCGTGTTGTTCCTTCAGTCCTATAGATTCTAGTCAGCCTGCCTTCTTCTCTCCACCATTAATAACTGTTTAATGTTTGTTTTATAATGTCTACGTATTTTAGTTTTACTTAGCGGGAAAGAATATGTCTACTAAATTTTCCCTTTGATGTTGTTTTTACTTCTTAAAGAAATACAGGAGAATTCTTGGCAATAAAATCATCAAGAAGTACTTGTAAATGAGCATCACTTCACTGGGAAATTCTCATTTGGAATATACAAAGCTACAAAGAATAACAAAGAATAATGGTGGCAAGAACAACAAAAATACCTGTGATTGGTGTTGTCATTGGAAATGGTGGATTATAGAATCTCCAAAAGTGTCTCAGTTTTTTTTCCCTAAGGTTATGATAGTCACCATACAGTAAGTAAATCATTAGTTTTTGATGTAGTGTTCCATCATTCATTGTTTGTATATAACACCCAGTTCTCCATGCAATACATGCTCTCCTTAATACTCATCACCAGGCTAGCCCATCACCCCACATCCTCCACTCTAACACCCTCAGTTTGTTTCCTGGAGTCTATAGTCTCTCATGGTAGGTCTCCTCCTCTGTTTCCCCCTTCATTTTTCCCTTCCTTTTCCTAATGTCCTCCCTGCTATTCATTATGTTCCACAAATAAGAGAACCCATATGATAATTGTCTTTCTCTGCTTGACTTATTTCACTTAGCATAATCACCTCCAGTTTCATCCATGTCGATAAAAATATTGGGTAACCATTCTTTCTGATGGCTGAGTAATACTCCATTGTATATATGGACCACATCTTCTTTATTCATTCGTCTGTTGAAGGGCATCTGAGTTCCTTCCACAGTTTGGCTCTTGTGGACACCGCTGCAATGAACATTGGGGCACATATGGCCCTTCTTTTCATTACATCTGTATCATTGGGGTAAATACCCAGTAGTGCAATTGCTGGGTCATAGGGTACATCTATTTTTTAACTTTTTGAGGAACCTCCACACCGTTTTCCAGAGTGGCTGTACCAACTTGCATTCCCACCAATAGTGTAAGAGGGTTCCCCTTTCTCCGCATCTTCTCCAATGTTTGTTGTTTCAGCCTTGGCAATTTTTGCAATTCTAATTGGTGTAAGGTGGTATCTCAATGTGGTTTTGATTTCAACTTCCCTGAAGGCTAATGATGTTGAACATTTTTTTCAGGTGTCTGTTAGCCATTCATATGTCTTCACTGAAAAACTGTCTGTTCATATCTTCTGCCCATTTTTTGACATGATTATTTGTTTCTTGGGTGTTGAGTTTGAGAAGTTCTTTATAGATCTTGGATACCAGCCCTTTATCTGTAGTGTCATTTGCAAATATCTTCTCCCATTCTGTGGGTTACCTCTTTGTTTTGTTGACTCTTTCCTTTGTTGTGCAGAAGCTTTTTATCTTGATGAAGCCCTAAAAGTTTATTTTTCCTTTTGTTCACCTTGCCTTTGGAGACATGTCATGAAATAGGTTGCTGTGGCCAATGTCGAAGAGGTTACTGCCTATGTTCTCCTCTATAATTTGATAGATTCCTGTCCCACACCTAGGTCTTTAATCCATATACAGTTGATCTTTGCATATGGTGTGAGAGAATGGTCGAGTTTTATTCTTCTGTATATAGCTGTCCCATATTCCCAGCACCATTTATTGAAGAGACTGTCTTTTATCCATTAGATATTTTTTCCTGCTATGTCGAGGATTTGTTGACCATAGAGTTGAGGGTCCATTTCTGGAGCCTGTATTCTGTTCCATTGATCTATGTGTCTGTTTTTGTGCCAGTACCATGCTGTCTTGGTGATCACACCTTTGTAGTATAGCTTGAAATCAGGCAACGTGATGCCCGCAGCTTTGTTTTTCTTTTTCAACATTTCCTTCATGATTCAGGGTCTTTTCTGGTTCCACACAAATTTTAGGATTGTTTGTTCCAGCTCTTTGAAAAATGCCATTGGTATTTTGATCAGGATGGCATTGAAAGTATAGATTGCTCTGGGCAGCACAGAAATTTTAACAACGTTTATTCTTCTGATCCATGGGTATGGAATATTTCTTCATCTTTTTGTGTGTTCTTCAATGTCTTCCATCAGTATTCTGTACTTTCTAGAGTACAGATTCTTTACCTCTTTGGTTAGGTTTATTCCAAGATATCGTATGGTTTTTGATGCTATTGTAAATGGAATCGAATCCCTAATTTCTCTTTATACAGTTACATTGTTAGTGGATAGAAATGCAACTGATTTCTGAGCATTGATTTTGTATGTGCCACATTACAAATTGTTGTATGAGCTCCAGTAATTTGGAGGTGGAGTGTTTTGGGTTTTCCACATAAAGTATCATGTCATCTGTGAAGAGAGAGTATTTGACTTCTTTGCCAATTTGAAAGACTTTTATTTCTTTTTGTTGTCTGTTGACTAGGACTTCTAGTACTATGTTGAACAATAATGGCAAAAGTGGGTATCCTTGTCCTGTTCTTGATCTTAAGGGAAAGGCTCTCAGCCTTTCCCAATTGAGGATGACATTAACTGTGGGCTTTTCATAGGTGGCTTTTATGAAATTGAGGAATGTCCCCTCTATCTGTACACTCTGAAGGGTTTTAATCAGGAAAGGATGTTGTATTTTGTCAAACGCTTTTTCTGCATCAATTGGGAGGACCACATGATTCCTGTCTCTTCTAATACTAATGTGTTCTATCACACTGACTGATTTGTGAATGTTGAACCACACTTGCATCCCAGGGATGAATCCCACCTGGTCGTGATGGATAATCCTTTTAATGTACTGTAGGATCCTATCAGCTAGGATATTGTTAGGAATTTTGGCATCCATATTCATCAGGGATATTGTTCTGTAATTCTCCTTTTTGATGGGGTCCTTGCCTGGTTTTGGGATCAAGGTAATGCTGGCCTCATCGAATGAGTTTGGAGGTTTTCCTTCTGTTTCTATTCTTTTGAAACAGCTTCAGGAAAATAGGTATTATTTCTTCTTTGAATGTTTGGTAGAATTCCCCAGGGAATCCATCTGGCCATGGACTTTTGCTTTTGGGGAGGTTTTGGATCACTGCTTCAATCTTGTTACTGGTTATTGGTCTATTCAGGTAGTCAATTTCTTCCTGTTTCAGTGTTGGTAGTTTATAGGTTTCCAGGAAGGCATCCATTTCTACCAAGTTGCTTCATTTATTGGCTATAATTCTTGATAATTTCTAATAATTGTTTCTATTTCCTTGGCATTAGTTGTGATCTCTCCCCTTTCATTAATAATTTTATTAAATTGGGTCCTTTCTCTTCATGCCAACAGACCTCAAAAGAAAACTGGGGTAGCAATTCTCACATCAGACAAATTAGATTTTAAGCTAAAGACTGTAGTTAGTGATACAGAAGGACACTGTATCATTCTTAAAGGGTCTATCCAATGAGCAGATCTAACAATTATAAATATTGATGCCCCCAACATTGGAGCAGCCAACTACATAAGCCAACTGTTAACCAAAGTAAAGAAACATATAGGTAATAATACATTAATAGCAAGGAACCTCAACACTCCACTATAAACAATAGAAGGATCATCTAAGCAGAAAATCAGCAAACAAAAACAAAAAACAAAAAACAGTAGCTTTGAATGACACACAACCAAATGGACCTCATAGATATATAAAGAACTTTCCACCCTAAAACAACAGAATACTCATTCTTCTCAAGGACACATGGAACTTTCTCCAGAATAGACCACATACTGGGTCACAAATCAAGTCTCAACAGATACCAAAAGATTGGGTTTATTCCCTGCATATTCTCAGACCACAATTTTGTGAAACTGTAACTCAATCACAAGAAAAAATTTGGAAAAAACTCAAACATTTGGAAGCTAAGGACCATCCTGCTTAAGAAAGTTTGGGTCAACCAAGAAATTAAGAACTTAAGCAATTCATGGAAACCAATGAGAAAGAAAAACATCAGTCCAGAACCTATCAGATACTGCAAAGGCTGAGGGGGACATACATACCATCCAAGCCTCACTAAAAAAAAAAAATGGAAAAATCTAAAATACAGACCCTATACTCAAACCTTAAACACCTGGAGATGGAACACACAGTAGGCCTAAGCCATGCTTGAAAAGAGAATTAATTAGGATTGTAGCAGAGATCAATGAATTAGAAACCAGAAATATAGTACAGCAGATCAATGAAACTAGAAGCTGGTTCTTTGAAAGAATTAATAAGATCGATAAACCACTGTCCAGAGATATCCAAAACCATTTCCTCACTAAAGCAATAATTAGACAGGCAAAAAGTATGAAAATTAACATTTTTGAAACATCAGAATCTAATAAAAATGTATAAAAAACAGTGGAATTCTTAATGAAAAGACAAGGCTGCTAAATATTGGTAAGAGTATCACAACACTTTAGCTTACTTTCCCAACAGCCTTCAGTTCCTAGCTTAGCAGCATTTTGGGGAATGACCGATCATATTACCAATGTGGCTTTCTAGTGCCAGATGGGTAATACAGGCCTTGTTCTCACAATATGTGGTTGTATATTTTTATCTCCCTGGTAGTTTCCTGAAGGATGGGTTCGGGGCTAGTTTTGTCCACCTGAGAATTTTCTCAGGTCTGGAGTGGCCTCCTGGACAATATCAAAAGAATTGAAAAGGAAATATATTAGCCGCAGCCACCTGGGGCAGGAGACATTAGATGGAGCAAGCAGAAAACACCCTGAAAATACCAGGAAGGAAAAGACTTGGGAAGCTGGTACCTCAGAAAATATGGGCAAGGAAAAGCTCCTGGATATATCAAGAATGTAGAAGACCAGATACATGCTCAGGACAGGACATATGCTCAGAATAGACCTGTGAAGACAGAAGCCTTGATCTATGGCTAAATTTTAGGTTTTGCACAAGCAGGAAGTGGAGCTTAGGGGAGATAAATAGCATGGCTGAGCACTGAAGGTGTACACCAACACAGAGCCTATCTTCAAAAACAGGAGACTATTTTTTGTCACTTAAAAAAATCTCCATCAAATCACTAGCTGACCACAGGCTAATGGAAAGAGAATTTACTCCACACACAGGACAAAGAATACAGTTTTGAAAAAAGTAATTTAGACAGGTCACTAATCAAACAACTACAACCCCAAACAAGTAGCAACATAACCCTTAAAATGGGGGGGATGCTTATTTCCAGAATTATCACACTATAATATTCAAACTATCCAGTTCTCAACAACAACAACAACAACAAAATTATAAGGTGTGGAAAGAAACAAGAAAGTTAAGGCCCACTTACAGGGGAAAAAATAAAATTAATAGAAACTGTCCATGCAGAAGCCCAGACATTTGTTTTACTAAGCAAAGATGTTAAATCAGTTGTCTTAAAATACTCAGAGAATTAAAGAAAATCAGTAGAATAAAATTTTACTAAATAACAATTATCAATAAATGGAAAGAAATTATAAATAGGAAGCAAATAGAAATTCTGGAGATGAAAATACAATAAATGAAATGAAAAATCCAGTAGAGGAATTCAATGGTAGACTTGAGCAAGAAGAAGATTGAATAAATTAATTTGAAAACAGGTCCATTGATATCACCCAATCTAAGGAACTGAGAGAAAAAAAAAAGATGAAGTCTAGAGAGGCAAGATTGTGGAAGAGTAGGGGCTTTGTTTCATCTGGTCCCTTGAATTTATATAGATAACTATCAAATCATTCTGAACACCTATGAATTCAATCTCAGATGTAAGAAAAGAATTGCTGGAATTCTACAAATGGAAAAGTGACCACTTTATGCAAGGTAGGAGGTGCAGAGAAGGATTATAGCAAAGGTGGTACTAAGAGGGAGGTATATGGCAATACAAGCCTTTCTCAAAAAATTAAAAAAATCTCAAACATACAAGCTAACCCTACAGCTAAAGAAGCTGGTGAAAGAACAGCAAATAAAGCCTAATCCAAGGAGGAGAAGAGAAATAATAATGATTAGAGCAGAAATCAATGAACTATAACCCAGAAGAACAGTAGAACAGATTAATGAAACTAGAAGCTCGTTCTTTCAAAGAATTAATAAGATTGATAATCCCATAGCCAGACATATCAAAAGAAAAGAGAAAGGACCCAAATTAATAAAATCGTCAATGAAAGAGGAGAGATCATGACCAACATCAAGGAAATAAAAACAATTTTAAGAACATATTGGGAGCACTTACATGCCAATAGATTAGGTAATCTGGAAGAAATGGATGCATTCCTGGAAATGTATAAACTACCAAAACTGAAACAGGAAGAATAGAAAATCTGAACAGACACGTCATCAGGAAGGAAACAGAGCAGTAATCAAAAATCTCCCAACAAAAAAGAGTCCAGGGCCAGATGGCTTCCCAGTGGAATTCTAACAAACATTTAAAGAAGAACTAATACATATTCTTCTGAAGCTGTTTCAAAAAATAGAAGGGGAAGGAAAACTTAATGTTTTATGAAGCCAGCATTACCTTGATCCTCAAAACCAGACAAAGACCCCATCAGAAAGAATTGGAGACCAATATCCGTGATAAACATGGATACCAAAATACTCAATGAGATACTATCCAATAGGATCCAATAGTACATTAAAAGGATTATTCAGCATGACCAAATGGGATTTATCCTTGGGGCGCCTGGGTGGTTCAACATTCGCAAATCAATCAACAAGATGCATCACATTAATAAGAGAAAGGACAAGAAACGTAGGATCTTCTCCATTGAGACCGAAAAAGTATTTGACAAGATACAGCATCCTTTCTTGATTAACACTCTCCAAGTGGAGGGATAGAGGGAACATACCTCAATATCATAAAAGTCATCTATGAAAAGGGCACAGTGAATATCATTCTCTTTTTTTTAAAAAAAAGATTTTATTTATTTATTTGACAGAGAGACACAGCTAGCGAGAGAGGGAATACAAGCAGGGGGAGTGGGAGAGGAAGCCATTAGAATAAAGATTTCTGCTATAAAGATTATAGCAGAAATAAAAGAAATAGAGACAAAAATAAAAGAACAGATCAATGAAACCAGGAGCTAATTCTTTGAAGAGATTAACAAAATGGATAAAACTTTAGCCAGACTCATCACATAAAAGAGGAGACTCAAACAAATAAAATCAGAGATTAAGGAGAAGAAATAATAACCAACACCACAGAAATAGAAAGGATTATAAAAGAATATTATGGAAAATTTTGTGCCAACACATTGGACAAGCTAGAAGAAATAGATGAATTCTTAGAAACACATAACCATACAAAACTGATTCAGGAATACCAAATTTGAACAGACCAAAGACTAGCAATGAAATTGAATCAGAAATTTAAAACAACAACAATAAACAAATGTCCATGACCAGATGGCTTCATAGGTGAAATCAATCTAACATCGCAAGAAGAGATAATACCTATTCTTCTCAAACTATTTCAAAAATAGAAGAGAAAGGAAACCTTCCAAACTCATTCTATAAGGTCACATTAAAATGATACTAAAACCAGATAAAGACAATACAAAAAAAAAAACTATAGGCCAATATCTATATCTATAATATGATACAGTGATACACTAAAAAAAAAATCCACCATAATCAAGTAGGATTGATTACAGGAATGAATGTATTCAATATTCTCAAATAAAGCAATGTGAGCCATCACCTTAAAAACAAAACAGATTAAAACCGTAAAATCATCTCAATAGCTACAGAAAAAGCATTTGACAAAGTACAACATTCATTGAAGATAAAAACTCAACAAATTATATCTACAGGGAACATAATAAAATTAATAAATACAGCAATTCAGTAATGTGGTGGGATACAAAATCAATGCTCAGAAATCAGTTGCATTTCCATACATGAATAATGAGACTGAAAAAGAGAAATTAGGGAATCCATCCCATTTACAATAGCACCAAAAACCATACGTTACCTTGGAATTAACTTAACCAGATGTAAATGATCTAAATTCTAGAAACTATAAATCACTCTTGAAAGACATTGAAGACGTGGGGCACCTGGGTGGACAGCAGTTAAGCATCTGCCTTCGGCTCAGGGCGTGATCCTGGCGTTATGGGATTGAGCGCCACATCAGGCTCCTCCGCTATGAGCCTGCTTCTTCCTCTCCCACTCCCCCTGCTTGTGTTCCCTCTCTCGCTGGCTGTCTCTATCTCTGTTGCATAAATAAATAAAATCTTTAAAAAAAAAAGAAAGACATTGAAGACGAAATAATAAGATGGAAAACTATTCCATGCTCATGGATCAGAAGAATTAACATAGTTAAAATGTCCATGCTAGAGAAATCTACACTTTCAATGCTGTCCAGATGAAAATACCAATGACATTTTTCAAAGAACTGGAACAAATATTCCTCAAATTTGTATGGAACCAGAAAAGGCCCCGAATCTCCAAGGAACTGTTGAAAAGGAAAAACAAAGCTGGGGGCATCACAATGCGGGATTTCGAGCTGTACTAAAAACCTGTGATCACGAAGACAACATGGTACTGGCACAAAAACAGACACATAGACCAATGGAACAGAATAGAGAACCCAGAAATGGACCCTCGGCTCTTTGGGCAACTAATCTTTGACAAAGCAGGAAAAAACATCCGGTGGAAAAAAGACAGTCTCTTCAGTAAATGGTGCTGGGAACATTGGACAGCTACATGCAAAAGAATGAAACTTGACCACTCTCCCACACCATACTCAAAGATAACTCCAAATGGATGAAAGACCTCGATGTGAGACAGGAATCCTTCAACATCCTAGAGGAGAACATAGACAGCAACCACTACGACATCGGCCAAAGCAACATTTTTCATGACACATCTCCAACGGCAAGAGAAACAAAAGATAAAATGAACTCGTGGGACTACATCAAGATAAAAAGCGTCTGCACAGCCAAGGAAACAGCCAAAAAAACTAAGAGGCAGCCCACGGAATGGGAGAATATATTTGCAAATGATACAGCAGATAAAAGACTGGTATCCAAGATCTACAAAGAACTTCTCAAACTCAATACATGAGAAACAAATAAACAAATCATAAAATGGGCAGAAGATATGAACAGACACTTTTCTAATGATGACATACAAATGGCTAACAGACACATGAAAAAATGTTCAAAATCATTAGCCATCAGGAAATTCAAATCAAAACCACACTAAGATACCACCTTACGTCAGTTAGAATGGCAAAGATAGACAAGGCAAGAAACAACAATTGCTGGAGAGGATGTGGAGAAAGGGGGTCCCTCCTACATTGTTGGTGGGAATTCAAGTTGGTACCACCACTCTGGAAAACAGTATGGAGGTCATATTGCATGTTGCACTGGGTGTTATACACAACTAATGAATCATTGAACCTTGCATCAGAAACCAGGGATGTATTGTATGGTGACTAACATTATGTAATAAAAAAATTTTTTTAAAAAGATTGCAAAAAAAAAGTTAAAAATTGAGCTACCCTAAGATCCGGCTATTGCACTACTGGGTATTTACCCCAAAGATACAGATGTAGTGAAGAGAAAGGCCATATGCACCCCAATGTTCATCGCAGCATTGTCCACAATAGCTAAATCGTGGAAGGAACAAAAATGCCCTTCAACAGATTACTGGATTAAGAAGTTGTGATCCATATATACAATGGAATGTTACTCAGCTATCAGAAATAACGAATTCTCAACATTTGCTGCAACATGGACGGCACTGGAGGAGATAATGCTAAGTGAAATAAGTCAAGCATAGAAAGACAATTATCATATGATTTCTCTCATCTATGGAACATAAGAACTAGGAAGATCGGTAGGGGAAGAAAGGGATAAAGAAAGGGGGGTAATCAGAAGGGGGAATGAAGCATGAGAGACTATGGACTCTGAGAAACAAACTGAGGGCTTCAGAGGGGAGGGGGTGGGGGAATGGGATAGGCTGGTGATAGGTAGTAAGGAGGGCACGTATTGCATGATGCACTGGGTGTTATATGCAACTAATGAGTCATTGACCTTTACATAAAAAAGCACGGATGTACTCTCTGGTGACTAACATATTATAATAAACATAAATAAAGACTCTATTCTATTGATATAGTAATTTAACTTATCCCTTATTGATGGAAGTTTGGATTATTTGCGAATTTTCAACATAATGATTATACCATAATATATATATTTATATTTATATATCTTAACATCTTATGCAAATATTTATTAAGTACACTAAGACCCTAAACCCTTAAAATTCATTATAAAAATAATTTCATAACAAGTGATGCAAAAGGGAAGGGACACTTCCAAATGTATCATTTGGTATGATCAGAACCACTGTAGTCTTTGCGCACTGTGGTGTATCTGAATGTACTACTTGTTGTAAAGAAAAAAATTCACTTTAGATGAAAACTACAGTATTCATTTAAATTATCAGCTATCTGGGAAAATATTCTTTAAGATTAGTGTAATTAAAAATCAATTGTACTGGGTGTTATTTGCAACTAATGAATATTGAACACTACATCAAAAACTCATGATGTACTGTATGTTAGCTAATTGTATTAAGTTAAAAAAATAAATTAAAAAAAAAACCTTAATATATAATATATAAATATATATTATATATCCTGCCACATTGCTGAATTGCCGTATGAGTTCAAGTAATTTGGGGGTGGAGTCTTTTCAGTTTTCCACATAAAGTTTCATGTCATCTGCAAATAGTTTGACTTCTTCTTTGCTAATTTGAATACATTGTATTTCTTTTTGTTGTCTGATTGCTGATGCTAGGACTTCCAGTACTATGTTGAACAGTAGTGCCAAGAGTGGGCACCCTTGTCATGTTCCTGATCTTAAGGGAAATGCTTTCAGCATTTCCCCAGAGATTGATATTCACTGCAGCTTTTCATAGATGGTTTTTAAGAATTTGAGGAATGTTCCCTCTATCACTACACTCTTAAGAGTTATAATCAGGAAAGGATGCTGTATTTTGTCAAATGCTTTTTCTGCATCAATCAAGAGGTTAATATGGTTCTTGTCTCTTCTCTTATTAATGTGTTCTATCACATTGATTTGTGAATATTGAATCACTCTTGCATCCAGGAATAAAACCCACCTGGTTGTGATGGATAACCCTTTTAACATACTGTTGGATCCTATTGGTTAGGATCCTATTGAGAATTTTAGCATCCACATTCATCAGGCACATTGTTCTATAATTCTCCTTTTTGATGGGGTATTGTGTGGTTTGGGGATCAAGGTAATGCTGGCCTCACAGATCAAGTTTGGAAGTTTTCTTTCTATTTCTATGTTTTGAAACAGCTTCAGGAGAATATGTATAATTTCTTCTTTGAATGTTTGGTAGAATTCTGCTGGGAATCCATCAGGACCTGGACTCTTGTTTTGTGGGAGGTTTTTGATCACTGCTTCAATTTCGATACTGGTTATTGGTTTATTCAGATTATCAATTTCTTCCTGTTTCAGTCTTGGTAGTTTATAGGTTTCCAGGAAGGCATCCATCTCTTCCAGGTTGCTTAATTTATTGGCATAAAGTTGTTGATAATATTTCTAATAATTGCTTCTATTTCCTTGGTGTTGGTCATGATCTCTCCCCATTCATAATTTTATTAATGTGGGTCCTTTCTCTCTCTCTCCCTCTCTCTCTCTCTTTTTGACGTCTGGCCAGTGGCTTATCGATCTTATTAATTCTTTCAAAGAGCCACCTTCTAGTTTCATTGATCTGCTCTACTGTATTTCTTGTTTCTAATACATTGATCCCTTCTCCTCCTTGGCCTAGGCTTTATTTGTTGTTCTTTCTCCAGTTCTTTAAGGTGTGAAGTTAGCTTGTGTATTCGGGATTTTTCTTTTTTTTTTTTTTTTGAGTGAGGCTTGGATGGTTATATATTTCCCTCTTAGGACCACCCAAAAGCCGTAAGACACCTTGGAAGAAACCTAAACAAAGAGGTAAAGGATCTATACTCTACAAACTACAGAACATATATGAAAGACATTGAAGAAGACACAAAAAGATGGAAAAATATTCCATGCTCATGGATTGGAAGAATAAATATTGTTAAAATGTCTCTCCTGCCCAGAACAATGTATACTTTCAACATCATCCCAATCAAAATACCAAGGGCATTTTTCAAAGAGCTGGAACAAGCAATCCTTAAATTTTTATGGGACCAGAAAAAAACCCAAATCACCAAGGAAATGTTGAAAAAGAAAAACAAAGCTGGGAGCATCACGTTGCCTGATTTTAAGCTACTATTACAAAGCTGTAATCACCAAGACAGCATGGTACTGGCACAACAATAGACACATAGATAAATGGAAAATAATGAAGAGCCTAGATATGGACCCTCAATTCTATGGTCAACTAATCTTTGACAAAGCAAGAAAAAAAATATCCAACGGAAAAAAGAAAATCTCTTCAATAAATGGTGTTGGGAAAATTGGACCGCTATATACAGAAGAATGAAACTCGACCATTCTCTTACACCATACAGAAAGTTAAATTCACAATGGATGAAAGACCTTGATGTGAGACAGGAATCCATCAAAATCCTAGAGCGGAACATAGGCAGCAACCTCTATGACATCAGCCACAGCAACTTTTTTCATGAAACATCTCCAAAGGCAAGAGAAACAAAAGAAAAAATGAACTTGTGGGACTTCATCAAGATAAAAACCTTCTGCAGAGCAAAGACACAGTCCACAAAACAAAGAGGCAACCCACAGAATGGGAGAAGGTGTTTGCAAATGACATTAGAGTTAAAGGACTGGTATGGAAGACCTATAAAAAACTTCTCAACCTCAACCCTAAAAAATAGATAATTCAGCCAGGAAATGGGCAGAAGACATGAACAGACACTTCTCCAAAGAAGACATATATAAACCACCAACAGACACCTGAAAAAAAATGTTCCACTTCACTTGCCATAAGGGAAATACAAGTCCATACCAAAATGAGATATCACATTACACCAGTTATAATGGCCAAGATTAATAAGGCAGGGAACAACAAATGTTGGTGAGGATGTAGAGACAGGGGAACCCTTTTCCACTGTTGGTGGTAATGCAAGTTGGTACAGCCACTTGGGAAAACAGTATGGAGGTGCCTCAGAAAGTTAAAAATAGAGCTACCCTATGACCCAGCAATTGCACTACTGGGTGTTTACCCCAAAGATATAGATGTAGTGAAATGAAGGGGTGCATGCACCCCAATGTTCATAGCAGCAATGTCCACAATAGCCAAACTGTGGAAGGAGCCAAGACATACATCAACAGACAAATGGATAAAGATGTGGTCCATATATACAATGGAATATTACTCAGCTATCAGAAAGGATGAATAACCACCATTTGCATTGACATGGATGGAATGGGGGGGGATTATGCTAAGTGAAATAAGTCAAGCAGAGAAAGCCAATTATCGTATGGTTTCACTTATATGTGGAACATGAGGAATGGCAGGGAGGATATTAGGAGAAGGAAGGGAAAATGAAGGGGGGAGTCAGATGGGGAGATGAACCATGAAAGGCTATGGACTCTGGGAAACAAACTCAGGGTTTTAGGGGGAAAAGGGTGCAGGGATGGTTTAGCCCAGTGATGGGTATTAAGGAGGGCATGTCTTGCATGGAGCACCAGGTGTTATATGCAAACAATGAATCATGGAACGCTACATCAAAAACTAATGAAGTACTGTATGGTGACTAACATAACATAATAATAAAAAATAAATGTTAAGTTGTGTAACATTTATGGAAAAAATAAAATCAAATAAAAATAAAAATCTTGGAATGTTAATATATATATATATTCCAAGCTCATGGATTGGAAGAATTAATATTGTTAAAATATCCAAATTACCAAAAGCAATCTACAGACTTAATGCAATCGCTATTAAAATACCAACATTTTTCACAGAACTAGGACAAATAATCCTAAATTTTGTATGGAACCACAAAATACCCCACATAGCCAAAGCAATCTTGAGAAGGAAAAGCAAGTCTGAAGGTATTACATGGAAGGTCTCAAGATATGCTGCAAACCTGTAATAGTCAAAACAGTATGATACTGTGATAAGAATAGATACAAAAATCAATGGAATAGACACAAAAATCAATGGAACAGACAAGAGTTCAGAAATAAACCTATGCTTTCATGGCCAACTAATTTACATCAAAGAAGGCAAGAATATACAGTGTGGAAAAGACAGTCTCTTCAACAAATGGTGTTGGGAAAACTGGACAGCTTCATGCAGAAGAACAAACCTGGACTGTTTTCTTGCACCATACACAAAATGAAACTGAAAATGGATAAAATACATAAACGTGATACCTGAAACCATAAAACATCAGCAGTAATTTCTTTGACATAAACCATAGAAACATTTTTCTAGTTACATCTCTTCTGGCAAGGGAAACAAAAGCAAAATTAAACTATTGAGATGATACCAAAATAAAAAGCTCTTGCACAGTGAAGGAAACCATCAAGAAATCAAAAAGGCAAACTACTGAATTGGAAAGGATATTTTCAAATAATATATCCAATAAGAGGTTAATGTCCAAAATATATAAAGAACTCACACAGCTCAACATAAAAAAAAACAAATAATCCAATTAAAAAATGGACAGAGGGTGGCGCCTGGGTGGCACAGCGGTTAGGCGTCTGCCTTCGGCTCAGGGCGTGATCCCGGCGTTATGGGATCGAGTCCCACATCAGGCTCCTCTGCTATGAGCCTGCTTCTTCCTCTCCCACTCCCCCCTGCTTGTGTTCCCTCTCTCGCTGGCTGTCTCTATCTCTGTCAAATAAATAAATAAAATCTTTTTTAAAAAAAAATGGACAGAGGACCTGAACAGACATTTTTCCAAATAAGACCTGCAGATGGCCAACAGACACAAAAAAGATTTTCAACATCTCTAATCATCATGGAAATCAAGTAAAAACCACAATGAGGTATCAACTTACACCTGTCAGAATGTCTAAAATCAAACACAAGAAATAACATGTTGGTAAGGATATGGAGACAAAGAACACCTTTGTGCATTGTTAGTGGAAATGAAAATTGGTGTAGTCACTACGGAGGCCTCTCAAAAAATTAAAAATAGAATTATCATATGGTCCAGTAATTCCACTACTGTGTATTTACCCAAAGAAAACAAAAACACTAACTTGAAAAAATGTACACACTCCTATGTTTATTGCAGTCCTATTTACAATAGCCAAGGACAGAAGCAAACCAAATGTCCATCCATAGGTGAATGGATAAAGAAGAGGGGTGAGATATGTATCTATACCTATATCTATCTATATATCTATATCTATCTATCTACACACACACAATGGAATATTACTCAGACAGGAAACAGAAAGAAATCTGACCATTTGCAACAACATGGATGCACCTAGGGGTATAATGCTGAGTGAAATAAGTCAGTCAGAGAAATAAAAATTATATTATTTCAGTCATGTGGAATTCAAGAAACAAAACAAAGAAAAAAAGAAAAAAGAGATAACCAAAAAAAACCAGACTGTTTTTTGTAGAGAACAATCTGGGGATTCCAGAGGGGAGCTAGGTGGGAGGTTGGGTAAAATAAAGGAGATTAAGAGTACAATTATTTTGATGATCACTGTAAAACATATAGAATTATTGAATCATTATACTGTGTACCTGAAAGTAATATAACACTGTATGTTAATCATACTTGTTAATAAAATAAAATAATTTTTAAAAATAATATATAATAATTGTAAACATATGTTCTCCTAACAATGATGCTTAAAATATATGAAGCAAAAATTGATGGAACTGAAGGAAAAATATATGATGGCACTGAATAGAGAATGAAAGTTTTAAAAGTAATAGCTGCTGACTTTAATATCTATAATGAATAGAACAATAAGGAGAAGATCAATAAGAAAATAGAAAATGTAGAAAACATTATATATAAAGTAGAAATAACTGAAATATATAGAACACTCTACTTAACAACAGCAGAATAAACATTGATATGTACACATCACTGACAAAATAGATAACATTCTCCAGAACAGAACAAATGTTAAGCCGTAAAACGAGTCCTTTTAAAATATTTTATTTTATTTTATTTTGTCTTATTTTTTTTAAATTATGTTAGTCACCATACAGTACTCCATTAGCTTTTGATGTAGTGTTCCATGATTCATTTCTTGCATATAACATCCATTGCTCATTGCAATACATGGCCTCCTTAATACATTTAATTAATTTAATTAATTTAATTTATTTATAGCATGTGCATGAGTGGGGGGGCAGAGGGAGAGGGAGAGAGAGAATTCCAAGCAGACTCTGCGCTAAGCACGGAGCCTGACATGCGGCTCGATCTCATGGCCCTGAGATCATGACCGGAGCCAAAATTAAGAATTGGATGCTTAACTACCCAGGCACCCCAGCCATAAAAAAAGTCTTAATAATTTTAAAAATGTTGAAATAATACATAGTATATTCTCTGACCACAGTGGAATGTGGAAAATCTGTCAGAAATCAATTACAATAACAGAAGAAAAACTAGAGAACTCACAAATATGTGGAAGTTAAACAACACACTCTTAAACAACCAATGGATCAAAGAAAAATTCATAATGAAATTTTTAAAAAGTTGGGACAAATAAAAACAAAAGCACCCCAATGTTTGTAGCAGCAATATCCACAAAAATTTTCAACATACTAGCCAGACAAATGCAGCAGCACATGCAGGGTGTTATAAACCACAACCAAGTGGGTTTTACCACAGAAAAGTCTAGGTGGTTCAATATGTGAAAATCGCTCAATGTAATACACCACATTAACAGAATTAAGGAAAAAATGCGTAATCATCTACATCTCAACAAAATATAAATATTCCTACAATTAACATCATACTGAATTGAGAAAGACTGAAAGCTTTCCCCCCAAGATCAGGTACAGGATAAGGATGCCCACTTTTACTATTTCTACTCATTACTGGACATTCTAGACAGGGCAATTAGGCAAGAAAATAAAAGGCATCCAAGTTGGAAAGGAAGAAGGAAAATTATTTCTACTCAGAAATGATTTCTACTCAGAAATCTTATATATACAAAATCCTAGGGAATACACAAAATAAACCATTAGAGCTATTAAACATACTCAGCTATCTTTCAGTTGTGATCAATGAACACAGCAGCCTGTACTTCACACTTTCTTGGAAAAGTATATAAAACAATACTTGCACTTTCTATTTCTCTGTTTTCTTTGTCTTTGGTAGGAAAAAAGGATGGGAAAGAAGAGGAAGAAGATAAAAGGAATGAAACAACCTCTATCCTGATGGGTTAAATTAATACAATTCAGTGGTTATTTTTTTCCCTAAGCAAGTAACAGCAAAGCCCTGGAAACCAAAAGGAGTGTGGTCTTGTTTTCAGAGGCAGCAAGGAATGGGCCATCTGGAGAGACACTGTCCTACTCCATAGCCAGGCTTGTGGAGATGATGGCAGCTGTACAAGGAGATGCAAAACAGGTAGGTCCCTGAGGCCTGCTATAAGAAAACAGGGGACAGCTTATGAACTTATTGAATGTTGTAGGGCACAGTACTAGCATTGAGTACCCCATATATAGTGAAGGCTTTATAGGGAGTGTTCCTGAAGTCTGGATTCCTCTGAACCAAGAAAGGCCACAGGGATTGGGTTTTCTCATAGACTCTGTCAGAAAAGAAAAACAAGCCAAAAAATTAGAAGCAGCAAGCAAATAATCTCAACAGTCTTGTTGAACTTGATAATAAGGCAAATTTTACTAAAAGGTAAACCAACTCAAAAGAGAGGGACATGATATAAATAAAATGGAAATAAGTGGCTAGTGAACACTGATAGTGTAACAAATTATCTGGGCTTCAATTTCAACATTTTTTAAATGAATAAGAGGTTAAGAAGAGTTTCACATTGGAGAACAGGGAATTTATTAAGTCCAGTCACTGCTGTGGAGTACCTATGTGATCTTAGGAATGCCCCTAGCTCTTTATGGGCCTATTTTCTTATTTGTATAATATTATCTGAAAGGTCTCTTCCAAATCTAGGATTCTATGAACTGATGACCTTTCCAGTTTAAAAAAAATCTGGAATTGTTTTTAAAAACGTGGTAAGTTGGGGCGCCTGGGTGGCACAGTGGTTAAGCATCTGCCTTTGGCTCAGGGCGTGATCCTGGCGTTATGGGATCGAGCCCCACATCAGGCTCCTCTGCTATGAGCCTGCTTCTTCCTCTCCCACTCCCCCTGCTTGTGTTCCCTCTCTCACTGGCTGTCTCTATCTCTGTCAAATAAATAAATAAAAAATCTTTAAAAAAAATAAAAAAAATAAAAAAAAATAAAAAAAAAACGTGGTAAGTTAACAGGTAGTCTAGAGGGTGAATTTCTGGTTCTTCCATATTTTGTTTTATTTTATTTCAAGCCAGATTCTCCTCCTCTCAGAAGGTGTAAGACAGTAAAAGACAACTGGCAATTTATATTAGAAAATATTTGTGAGTTATCCTAGGTGATCCTATAAAAACTGTGATATTTATATTGCAAGACTAATTCTTATACTTTGACACAATGGGGGCCTCGCTCACCCAGCAAGGAAACCCCTTAGTTAACAAATCAAAAAGTATAGGATCCACTGGTCCCGGTGATAACTCCTGCATAACCACGCTAAGAAGGTCATTTGCACACGTTTTATCAATGAAAACTCAAGGAGGAAAAACAAGGAGTGGTGATGGTGGTAGGACCTAAAACTGTATCTTGTAACTTCTATAATCTTCAGACCATTTCAGTGAGGCCAGAGGCCCTGTATATCTATCTTTCTCATTTGTTTTTTTGGTTAAAAACAGGAAAAAATACTTGTAGACGTAAGGTTGACTAATATTTATTGAATATTTATGATGTGTCAAACACTGTTCCAGACACTAACTAAATACTTCATTAAATTTTCATAATAAAACCCTGTGAGATATTTTATCCCCAAATTATTAATGAGAAAGTGAGACAAAAAATCAATTTGCTAAAGGTCACATAGCTAATGCGTGATAGAGCCAAATTTGAACCTAGGTATCTCTGATTCTAGGGCCCATGATTTTCCTTTTGTGAATAAATGATACTTCTTGCTTGTTTTCAGTAAATTTTAATATGTTAAAATGTTCAAATTTTGTACTTTTATATGGAGATTCAGATTTGTATGGGGAAGAGGTCTAGGATATATGAGCCTTATTTTAAGAGTGTGGGGAAAAAGTATATGGAAAAGGTCTTTGGATTTTAATACCTACAGAAGCATGTCAAAGACAGAATGAATGCATCGAAATGTATTTGGGGAAATGGTAGGAAAGGTCTAGTCACAATAGAATGAGAAATATGCAGAGAAGCTACCAAGTAAGTGCAAATGTTAAACCAGCAAGATTCCTCACTCTTCCCTGTGTTGACAAGAAAATGGAATCAGAGTGGTGATGTCATCCAAGATATGTCAGAGAGGGGCCTGAGAACTTGAGCTAACTGCTACTTAACCAACAGTTGTGAAATAAGAATGGGTTTTAAGCTGGCTACTTCCCTGTCTATTTCTTTCACTCTGCCTCTAAAACAAGAAGAGTACTACTCACAGAAACTCTTTTTGTCAACCTCAAAAAGTATTTACATTTTTATATATTGTAGGGATGTTAGAGTTTAAGTCGGGTACAAATGCTCCTATAGAAGTTGGGAAGATAACTTTAGAAATGGGCTGAGAATAAACTATAGGGAGTGGTGACAACTGTGCCAAATTATTCATCTGTGATTGTTGTCATAAGAAAATGCAGGTCTCGTGTGGCCAGAGTTCCTAATTTTTCAGGAATATATCTTGTCACAGTAACTTTTCTATTTAGTAAAAATTCCTGGGGCACCTGGGTGGCACAGTGGTTAAGGGTCTGCCTTCGGCTCAGGGCATGATCCCAGTGTTGTGGGATCGAGCCCCACATCAGGCTCCTCTGGTATGAGCCTGCTTCTTCCTCTCCCACTCCCCCTGCTTGTGTTCCCTCTCTTGCTGGCTGTCTCTATCTCTGTCAGATAAATAAATAAAATCTTTTTTAAAAATCCTAAAATAACTGGATTTTTATGTGAAATATATGGATATTTAAATGTGGACAACTAATTCAGAGTTTAAAAAATATTCCACAGACTAAAAACTTGCCTGTTAAGCCAGATTTGGCCTTTGAGCTGCCACTTCATGACCTTTGCTACAAGTGATAAAGGACTATAGATAATAACTACTCACACCTGCATGGTAATTGTTTCTTTACAAAAGCCTTGCACATCCATTGTTTTATTGGTTCCTCATGATTGTTCTGGAATGTAGGTATTACTATCCCTATTTTACAGGAAAAGAAACTGAGGTTCTGAGGAAACCCCATGCAAACAGTGAGTGCCTTATGCGCTAAAGTCCTTTTTATCACCAGCTCTTCCCCTTTCCTGAATGTTTGTCCTGAATTCAGGGTGGTGGGTACATTCCTTTTGCACTAACCCCCTCTCTCTATTCAGTGTTTTCTCACAAACTGAATTCACCTCAGATCTGCCTGATCCTTCTGGCAGTTTCCAAGGAAGTTCTCAAATTGGCAAGAGAAAACATGGTCATGGATCTCCAGCAAGAATTTTTCATTGAACTCAAAGGCACAAGGAAATTGTTCCATTAATTGCCAGATACAGTCTAGGAACTGGGTGAAAATAGGAGACATTTCTTTAGAGTCCCCATTCAGGTGGCCACACCTGAGAAATACAAATAAAGGTAAAGAAAGACACTGGTTAATATCAAGGATTATAGTGTTTGGAACAGACTAAAACAAGATTAACTTTTGTCTCCCTTTGTCATTGGCAAGGAAACACCTCATGCTAAAAATCTCAAAACTCAATCCCAACAAACCTCTTAGCCACTGCCATCCTTCACAATCATTCAGATTATAAGGCCTTTGGTGATCTATTCTATTTCCTCTTACACTCTCCTTACCATAGAACTTTTTACAATGATGGAAATATTCCATAGCTGTGCTTTCCAATAGAGTAGTTACTCTTAAGCACGTGAAATGTGACTAGAGTGACTGAGGAACTAAATTTTTAATTGTATTTTATTTTAGTTAACTTAAACAGCCACATACAGCTCTATGTGACTGAGGACAATATCTGTGTTGGTTACCATACAGCACATGGCACAGAATAGGTGTTTAGCAAACATTGATTAAATGAATAAACAAACCTCATCCAAGAACTATTTAATAGTTCCTCCCCTCCTCTGATATCCTTGTTACCAACTCTACCATTCACTGAAAGCCCTGTTCCACTGGAAACAAACAGCATCCTCAGTGTCCACACTGAATATTCTACCTTCTAATTTTTTTAAGATTTTATTTATTTATTTGACAGACAGAGAGACAGCCAGCAAGAGGGGGATCACAAGTAGGGGGAGTGGGAGAGGAAGAAGCAGGCTCCCAGCAGGGAGCCCGATGTGGGGCTCGATCCCCGGACTCCGGGATCACACCCTGAGCCGAAGGCAGACGCTTAATGACTGAGCCACCCAGGAGCCCAATCTACCTTCTAATTTAACTGAAATATGCCTCACCAAGGATACACCTTTCCTTGGTGCCCAAATTAAATGGAGAATGCTCATCCTTCCACTTTCCACATGCCATAATACTAAAACAGGGTAGAGGTAGGATCACCTTTCTCCTTGCCCCTACCACTTCTTTCTACTACTCCTTTCACTCTCTTAGACATACTTCCATTATGGGTCATGCTGTTTAGCTTATACATCTTCTCTTTTTTATTTTTTTTTAAAGATTTTATTTATTTATTTGACAGAGATAGAGACAGCCAGCGATAGAGGGAACACAAGCAGGGGGAGTGGGAGAGGAAGAAGCAGGCCCACAGCAGAGGAGCCTGATGTGGGGCTCGATCCCATAACGCCGGGATCACGCCCTGAGCCGAAGGCAGACGCTTAACCGCTGTGCCACCCAGGCACCCCCATCTTCTCCTTTTTAAATGATGTATTCTGGGAAACAAACTGAGGGCTTCAGAGGGCAGGGGGGTGGGGGATTGGGATAGGCCAGTGATGGTATTAAGGAGGGCACATATTGCATGGTGCACTGGGTGTTATACAAAAATAATGAATCATGGAACATTACATCAAAAACTAAGGATATACTGTATGGTGACTAATGTAACATAATAAAAAATTATTATAAATAAATAAATAATGTCTTCTACCCATCTCTAGGTCACTTCCTCACATTTTCTGAATAATATGACACCTGTCTTAAGTACTTATCTCTGGGGTCTATGTGGATGACCTATACTAGCTTAGCAGGATCCTTAAATAACTCAAAACTAATTACCACTATTCCACATCAGCCTCTTTTACCTATGGCCATAGGGTGGTTCTTCAAGTTACTTAGAGGTTCTTTTTAAAAACTATTATCAAATTGAAGTGCAATTACAATACAGTGTTATATTAGTTTCATTTGTACAACATAATGATTCAACAATTCTATGCACTCTGTTATATTATTCAGTGTTCACCGTGATAAGTATAGTCACCAGCAATCACCAAACAACCTCATTACAATCTTACTGACTATATTCCTTATGCTGGACTTTTCATCTCCATAGATATTTCATATTTATTTTATTTTTAATCAAAGTATAATTAATATACAATGTTTTAATAGAAGTCACTTAGAGGTTCTTATTCCACTTTGAAATCTTAATCTCAATATCTTACTCTGACCACCATATATTATATTTCTAAAGGCTGGACATAACTCCTCCAGCTCTCATCTCTGAACCTCTCAACTTGCCAGATTCCTACTGGCATATCTTTCTTCCTTATCTAGCCTGCACTCTCTGTTGTGTAACATCAACTATTCTCTCCCCATTCCCTTCAACATTCTGTTCTTGTCATTATCCTAATTCAAAATCCAACCATAAACGAGCTGAAAAAGCTATATTCTCTGTCCCTACATCCTGACAGATTAATGCTGCTTGAGAAAACTATAAAACCATGCAAACAGATGCCATTAAAAAAAACTAGAGGTTTCACAATTCCAGACTTCAAGTTATATTACAAAGCTATAGTAATCAAAACAGTATGGTACTGGGGCATCTGAGTGTCTCAGTTGGTTAAGTATCTGACTCTTGATTTTGGCTCAGGCCATGATGTCATGAGATCAAGCCCCTTGTTGGGCTCCGTACTCAGTGGAGAATCTGATTGAGAGTCTATCTCCCTCTGACACTCACACTCTCTCTCTAAACTAAATAAATAAATCTTTTTTAAGAAACACTATAGAATTAGCACAAAAATAGACACATAAATCAATAGAATAGAAAACCCAGAAATGAATCCACAACTATATGGGCAATTAATCTTTGACAAAGCAGGAAAGAATATCCAATGGAAAAAATATATAGCCTCTTCAAAAAATGGTGGTGGGAAAACTGGATAGTAACATGAAAAAGAATGAAACTGAAACACTTTCTTACACCATACACAAAAACAAATTTAAAATGGATAAAAGACCTAAATGTGAGACAGGAAACTATCAAAATCCTAGAAGAGAACAGAGGCAGCAACCTCTTTGACATCAGTTGTAGCAACTTCTCGCTAGATATATCTCCTGAGACAAAGGAAAGAAAAGCAAAAATAAACTGTTGGGATTTCATCAAAATAAAAAAGCTTCTGCATAGTGAAGGAAATAATCAACAAAACTAAAAGGAAACCTATAGAATGGGAGAAGATATTTGCAAATGACATATCTGATAAAGGGCTAGAATCCAAAATCTATAAAGAACTTATTAACACCCAAAAAACCAAATAATCCAATTAAAAATGGGCAGAAGATATGAATAGACATTTTTCTAAAGAAGACATCAAGATGGCCAATAGACAAATGAAAAGATGTTCAACATCATTTATCATCAGAGAGATGAAAATCAGCACTATAATAGATATCACTTCTCACCTGTCAGAATGGTTAAATTAACAATACAAGAAACAATGGCTATTGGTGGGGATCTGGAGGAAAGGGAACCCTCCTGCACTGTTGGTGGGAATAAAAACTGATGCAGCCACTATGCAAAACAGTATGGAGATTCCAAAAAAGTTAAAAATTGATCTACCTTAAAATCCAGCAACTGCATTACTAGGTATTTACATAAAAATATAAAAATACTAATTTGAAGGGATACATGCATCCTGATGTTTATAGCAGCCTTATCTATAATAACCAAATTATTGAAAGAGCCCAAGTGTTCATGAACAGATGAATGGATAAAAAAGATGTGGTATATACACAGAATGGAATGTTAATTGGCCATAAAAAATAATGAAATCTTGTCATTTTTAATGAAATGGATGGAGCTAGAAAGAATTATGCTACGTGAAATAAGTCAGTCAGAGAAAGACAAATGCCATATGATTTCAATTTTCTGTAGAATTTAAGAAACAAAACAAATGACCAAAGGGGACAAAAGAGAGAAGCAAACCAAGAAAGAGAAGGGAGGCGGGTGGATGATGGGTATTAAGGGGGGCACTTACTCTGATAAGTGCCACGTGTTGTATGAAACTGATGAATCACTATAATGTACACCTGAAACTAATATTAAAGTGTATGTTAACTAACTGGAATTTAAATAAAAACTTAAAAAATATAGTGGCATTTATATAAACAAAGAAGAAAATTACTAAAATGATAAAAAGAAATCAATCCAATACCAAAATTATCAAAACCAATAAAATACTTAGAAATGAATTTAACCAAGAAGGTGAAAGATTTCTATTCTGAAAACTCTGAGTCATCAATGAAAATGAAATGGAAGAAGGCACAAATAAATGAAAAGGAAACCATATTCATGGATTAGGAAAATTAATATTGTTAAAAAGAATACTACCAAATGAGATCTATAGACTCAAAGAATTCCTTATCAAGATTATAATGATATCTTTTACAGACATATATAAACCAATTCTAAAATGTATATGGAATCAAAAAAGACTCCAAATAAACACAAAATACTAAGAAATAAGAACAATGCAGGAAGCAACACACTTCATGGTTTCATGTGATACTATAAAACTATAGTAATTAAAACAGTATGGTACTGGCATAGAAACACAAAAACAGATCAATGCAATATAAGTGAGATCCCAGAAACAAACCCAAGCATATGCAGTCAGCTATTATTTCACAAGGGAGTGAAAAATAATCAGTAAAAAAAGATAATCTCTAAAAAATGGCACAGAAAAATTAGATATGCACAACTAAAAGAATGAAAACTAACACCCATATTACATCATCCACAAAAATAAGCAAGGAATGAATTAACTATTTTTTCATTACCTTATCTTTTTTGTTTATTCAATTTTATTATGCTCAGTTAGCCACTGTATATTACATCATTAGTTTTTGATACAGTGTTCAATGATTCATTAGTTATGTAAAACACACAGTGCTCATCAAAAGAAGTGCCCTCCTTAAAACCCATCACACTATTACTCCATCCCCCACCCCCTTCCCTCTGAAACTCCCAGTCTGTTTCCCATGGTCCATAGTCTCTCATGGTTCATCTCCTCCTCTGATTTCTCCCCCTTCAGATTTCCCTTCCTTCTCCTATGGTCCTCCGTGCTATTGCTGATGTTCCACATATGAGTGAAACCATAAGATACTTGTATTTCACTGCTTGCTTACTTCATATTGCACAATCCCCTCCAATTCCATCCATGTTGATGCAAATGGTGGGTACTCATCCTTTCTGATGGCTGAATAATATTCCATTGTGTATATGGACCACATCTTTATCCATTCATCCACCGAAGGGCATCTCAGCTCCTCCCACAGTTTGGCTATGGTGGACATTGTTGCTACGGATATTGAGGTGCATGTGCCCCTTTTTTTCATTACATCTGTATCTTTGGGGTAAATACCTAGTAGTGAAATTGCTAGGTAGTAGGTAGCTTAATTTTTAACATCTTAAGGAAACTCTATGCTGTTTTTCAAAGTGGCTGTATCAGCTTGCATTCCCAAAAACAGTGTGCAAGAGTTCCCCTGTTTCCACATCCTCGCCATCATTTGTTGTTTCCTGTTTTGTTAATTTTTGCCATTCGAATTGTTGTAAAGAGGTATCTCATTGTGGTATGGACTTGTACTTCCCTGATGGTTAATGATGCTGGCATTTTTTCATGTGTCTGTTAACAATTTGTATGTCTTTAGAGAAGTGTCTGTTCATGTCTTCTGTGCATTTATTTTATTTTATTTTATTATATTATGTTAATCACCATACAGTACATCCCCAGATTCCGATGTAAAGTTTGATGCTTCATTAGTTGCGTATAACACCCAGTGCACCATGCAATACGTGCCCTCCTTACTACCCATCACCAGTCTATCCCATTTCCCCAGCCCCCTCCCCTCTAACGTCCTCAGTTTGTTTCTCATAGTCCATAGTCTCTCATGTTTCATTCCCCCTTCTGTATACCCCCCTTTTCTTTATCTCTTTCTTCCCCTACCGATCATCCTAGTTCTTATGTTCCATAGATGAGAGAAATCATATTAATTGTCTTTCTCTGCTTGACTTATTTCACTTAGCATTATCTCCTCCAGTGCCGTCCATGTTGCAGCAAATGTTGAGAATTCGTTCTTTCTGATAGCTGAGTAATATTCCATTGTATATATGGACCACAGCTTCTTAATCCAGTCATCTGTTGAAGGGCATCTCGGCTCCTTCCATGATTTGGCTATTGTGGACAATGCAGCTATGAACATTGGGGTGCATATGGCCCTTCTCTTTACTACGTCTGTATCTTTGGGGTAAACACCCAGTAGTGCAATGGCTGGGTCATAGGGTAGTTCAATTTTTAACTTTTTAAGGGACCTCCACACTGTTTTCCAGAGTGGCTGTACCAACTTGCTTTCCCACCAACAATGTAGGAGGGATCCCCTTTCTCCACATCCTCTCCAACAATTGTTGTCTCTTGCCTTGGCTATCTTTGCCATTCTAACTGGTGTAAGGTGGTATCTCAGAGTGGTTTTGATTTGAATTTCCCTGATGGCTAATGATTTTGAACATTTTTTCAT